>NW_022605595.1:528137-530084 GCF_008692095.1 Etheostoma spectabile | reverse complement strand
GCAACATATATTGCTGCCAATCAGCTTTTGTGTTATTGGTCTCTAATCGTACAACAGGCATAAAACAGATTTTTTTGTTTGAATGTCCATCATCAAGGTATTTAAAAAAAAAAACAATTGATTTCAATTTTATTTATAGTATCAAATCATAACAAGAGTTACATCAGGACACATTTCTAGACCACACTATAATTTACAATTATATATATATGCGTTCTCGAAGACGAGAGTTTTAACTTTACTCTTAAATGTGGAGACGGTGTCTGCCTCCCGGACCCAGACTGGGAGCTGGTTCCACAGCAGAGGAGCCTGATAGCTGAAGGCTCTGGTCGCCGGACCCAGACCGGGAGCTGGTCCCACAGCAGAGGAGCCTGATAGCTAAGGGCTCCGGCTCCCATTCTACTTTTAGAGACTCTAGGAACCACAAGTAGCTCTAAATTCTGGGAGCGCAGTGCTCTAGTGGGACAATTGCAATTTCCCCACTGGGGATCAATAAACAGTATAACATTAAGGTACTTTGTCTTAAATTTGACTTACAGTCGACTCTGGGAAACCTGCAGAAACCCTGACATCTTGAGTTCATGTAGTCATATTACAGAGATAACAAGTGATGAGTGTTTATTCCACTGCGGGGGGGGGGCAAGTTTGTCTGCAGCTGTGCAACGATTAATCAACTAATCAGTCAATCGATAAAAAAAAAATGAATGCAACTACATTGATAATTGATTAATTAAAAAATATAACTGAAACATTTCTCAAGTATAGAGTTTTCCTTTGGCTCAATGGTGTTTTTGCCCCAACGTTGGATTTGTTTGGCGGTTGAGTTCAGATATCAACAATCTTTGCACAGCATCGCGTCCTTACCTTAAAGCTGAATATCTTTGGTGTTTTGGACAGAACGAGACATTGAACCCTCATGTTGTCTTCAGGTCAAATTTGACCCAATTTTAAAATTTTTTTTTTAATATCTGAAATAAAGGAAGTAGAAATTTGGCTGAAAAATGTTGGAAAAAGCGGCAAAATATATGGAAAAAAATAAAAAATACAAAAACTTCATAAAAAAACTTTGAGATAAGGGGAAAATGTTTTCATGGTCACAGGGAAGACAACACAAGGTTAAAGACATCAGCTGAGATTTAGAGAAACTGGGACAATTCTCACTATTTTCTGACATTTTATGAACCAAACGATTAATCTATTAATTGAGAAGACAATCAGAAGTTGCAGTCCTACAGTGTGGAAGCTGAAAAAGCTGAATACATATTTGAGCTTGTAGCGCTGAAACATTTTACTTTGAAAACCATCTGGAAATAATAAGTGAAGCGTTTGAGGAAAAGGGTTTAATAAATCACTCGGCAAACAAACATCTGTGAGTTCAATGCTTTTTGATATCGATCACATCCTAAATTCACAAAGTCATATTTACAGAGATAACAATTGATGAGTGTTTTGTGATTAGTCCACTAATCTATTTGATGATTTTATAACTATTTTGATAACCGATTAATCGTTAAAGTGCCCAAATAACTGACAAATTCTGTTTTTCAGTCTCTCAAATATGGAGGTTTTCTTCTCTTTTCTGTTTTATATCATATTTAACTAAAAATATTTGGGTTTTTGGATAAAAACAAGACATGTAAAGACACCAAGGCTGCAGCTAACGATTATGTCGATTAATGTGGATTATTTCCTGGAGGAATGGATTAGTAGTTCTAAAATCTCTAAAATGTGGATCAGTGTTTTCCAAAGTCTTGTTTTTTTCCACAACTCAAAGAGAAAAAAACTAGAAAATATTCACATTAAATAAGCCGACATCACACAGTTGAGTTTAGAGATTATTTTCATAATTGACAACTAAAAGTAAAAACTTCTCTGATTCCAGCTTCTTAACCCTTTAAGGGATCCGGGTCAAATTGACCCATTTCAAATTTTTACAAGAAGAAAAAT
>NW_022605595.1:527892-528127 GCF_008692095.1 Etheostoma spectabile | reverse complement strand
ACATTTTTTCTACCTGAAATCAACGTCCTTTCCTTATTTCCTGTTAAAAGAACATGCATTCCTGACTCGATTCAGAGCATTATTCTGGATATGACACTTATGTTTCTTCTATTGTGGATTTTTATCAAATGACACAAAACGAACCCCACTTCCATGTTTAATTGTGTCCTATAGAGACTGATGCATTCCCCACACATATAAGTTTATCTCAGCTGTTGGAAATTGAGATAAAGAC
>NW_022605595.1:526857-527882 GCF_008692095.1 Etheostoma spectabile | reverse complement strand
AATAGATTATGAAGTAAAATTGTATTTCAGAATTATTTTTAAAACCCCAAATAAGTCACGGGTCAGTTTGACCCAAGGGACACGAGAGGGTCCCAAAGTGAAGACAACCCGAGGGTTAAATGTGAATATTTTCTATTTTCTTCACTCCTGGATCTGTGAACAAGTGTAAATGTAAATGGACTTTATTTATTTATTATTAACGCGTTTTGACGACTCAAAGCCATTTAACATACGTTCATACGCTGTGGCCGAGGCTGCTCAACACACATTTCCCCTCTGATGGCAGTTAAGAGCCAGTGATTGAACCTCCAACCTCCGATTTGTAGGCTACACCTAAAACTGCTTTACCACCTGAGCCAAATCCGCCTGGTCTAGATCATGACGTTCCCCTTCCGGGATTACTCCGGTTCTGCAGGAAATTCCACCGGTTGCATTTTCGCCAATGTCTTCTTCCTTTGTGTTGGAGTTTTGACCTCTGGTGGATTCATGAGGACTATGGACTAGGTTAGGTCCAGACCGCTAGCTAGATAGACAAATCTGCTCCGTCCGGCGCCTAGCGCGGCCCAAGACGGTTGTGATTGGTTTAAAGAAATGCTGATAAACCAGGACTGCTGTGTGGACTAGACTTTAGACTTTCCTTCTTATATCAATGTTTCCGCTGTTATCGCTGCCGTCTGCTGTATATTTCTGTAAATTCAGATAATCACTTTTAACGTTAATAACCAAGAAGCTCAATAACAAAGATCTGAATATGTTAATGTAACGTTTTCAAAGCCATTCATCAGTTTGTATTTGTGCTGTCTTAACTAAATATGACCTTTCTGGGTGGAATGTAATTACATTTTATTTTGAAAACCATCTGAACTTTTGTGGCCTGATTTCTGTTCTGTCAATGATGTAAAACGTATATAGACCCAGGACTAGTCCAGCTGGGAGGAGGCCTCAGGGAAGACCCAGGACTAGGTTGATAAATTATATCTCCAATCTGGCCTGGGAACGCCTCGGGACCCCCCAGTCGGAGCTGG
>NW_022605595.1:519778-526847 GCF_008692095.1 Etheostoma spectabile | reverse complement strand
GTGGCTCGGGAAAGGGAAGTTTGGGGTCCCCTACTGGAGCTGGTCCCCCTGAGACCCGACCCCAGACGAATATGGATGGATAAACTGGGACGAGGTGATTTTGTCTAAAAAACAGCTCAAGAAAAAATTTACAGTCATATAGTAGCTGCAGTGTCATTCCTGCCTTTTCCTTCATTTCCCAAGATGCATTGGTGTTAACAGTAAATACCTGTAGCCTGTAACATTCGCAGATAGGGCTGTAATGGTAATATTTTCTCCCAGAATGCATTTCCATTTACAGTATGATCCTGCAGACCATTAAACCAGCAACGTACTGGGAGCTTTAATCTGGATCAATGGACACGAGGTTTTCAAAAGACACTGATCCTGAACAGAGTTGGTTTGTGGACATACAAGGTTTCAGCGATGTGCAGTTTCCTGTATTTGATTTGTTGTTTTTTGATTTAATTTTTATTTATTGTAGCCACACAGCACAGACATACAGGACAGTATGGAATCAGAAATACTTTATTGATCCCCGAAGGGAAACTCTGTGTTATAGTTGCAAAAATAGTAGAAATATAAATAAAGAAATATAAGGAGTGTGGATATGTACGGTATATAGTTAAGGAGTTGTAATGAGACCAGTTATAATAATAATAATAATAATAATAATAATAGTAGCAGCAGAGTGTTGAACACATTTTAAGCCGGTGTTATTGAACAAAACAGATAAATATTGTCCAGATTATGATAAAGTAATAAATAGTAGCGAGATAACGAAGTATCTGACCATACAAAAATAATGAGATAAAATAAATTTCGTCCATCTCCTCAGTTTATCTCTCTGAAGCCTGACGTTGGGGGTGTGGTTCTGTGTTTGGCCACTGGGGGGGGCTCTGCCACAGGAAATGCGTGCACACCTGTACCTGGGGCTGCTGATCTGGATCAGCAGCCCCAGGTACAGGTGTGCAGCAGGCAGCTCTCTGCAGGCTCAGCAGTGGGGGGGTGATGAAGGAGACGTACCTGAGATGAAACGGACTAAACTAAGACCTGTACCACGGTGAGCCCTCTTTAAATAATAATAATAATAATAACCACTCAAAATATTTAATAACGGGCATCCGTTGATTCAGGAGCGTCAAACTCCAGCTTCACTCAGGGCCAGGGGAGAGAGACCGTCAGATATCTGCTAATCTTTCCATCTAATCACTTTATTATTGCATGTCTTAGGAGTTATTTGGTACCCACCGGTTATTTTTGAAAACCTTGAGCTCAATTTAGTTAAAAATACCAACAAACCCATAAAAACCATGGGGGGGGGGGGCACAGACAGCCGTCTGCTGCCTGTTTTGGGGATGGCATGTTGGGATTTAAAATGCTATATGTGCTTAAACATTGTGTGTGATTTGCTTTATAAATTTAAGCTAAGAGGTAAAAGCGTTATTTCAGCAGAAATGAGACATGTTGGTCATGCAGTAAGTTTGTTGTTATAAGTTTATAGTTTGTTGTTTGCTGTTTGTTACATTAAGTTGTTTTGCAGTGCTTTGGTTTTATAACATAAGATATTCTGGTACATTCCGTTATAATCCAGCTCTCCTAAATGTGTCAGAAGTAGAACTGATTGTTAGGGACCGAGTCCTGAGTCTGGTTCCAGTCCCTCTGTTACCCCCACTGATCTTTTCCTGAACTGAGGGTCACAAACTCTCTGTCCCATTACAACTGAAAAGATAACGATTAAGCGCGCACACACATCACCTCACTGTGACCTGGAGACCCCACCCCCCCCTCAGTGTGATAATACTGGGGGTGCGAGAGCCAGAGAGTCAGACAAATTTGGGGGAGAGCCGTGTTAGGTGGACTCTGTATTTGTCTCTAGGATGTCCTCTGTAATAAAATGGATTCCCACATCCACCTCTGAGATTCTGATACTAATTGACTGAACTCTGAGAAAGGAGCAGGATTCAGCTCCAACAATTATCATTCAATTTATTTATAATTTATATTCTTTATAAATCATTACACAGGCCTGAAATACACACATGCTCAGGTCCTTTGTGTATTTATTAATGGAGAGATGTCTGGGGGGGGGCAGTACTGTATTACTGCATGTTTTATATACATAGGCGGCGGTTTCGATGGGGAACGGCTGATGTAGATTGGGTGGATTGGGTGGATGCGTATTGTTGTGAATGAGGAGCAGTCAGCTCATATTTAGCTTTTTCAGTCTTTGGCGTAACCGTAGAGCAGAAGTTCTGTTGTGTGTAGACATGGTCAATGGTACTGGGAATTACAATCAAATAATTAGCAAAAGCCACACAGTCAGCCTCTGGTAGGCCACGGCCGTTTCTCTTTGTCTCCTCTCTGAGTCTGACGTCACATGGTCTACATGGACCCATGGTCTACATGGACACATGGTCTACATGGACACATGGTCTACATGGACCCATGGTCTAATCGGACACATGAAGCAGAACATAGGGGCTCATGTGGCTGAAGCTTTCTGAGAACTTAAAGGTTTCTTCTTCTTTACAAAAACGTGTTGGACATCATCACGTTTACAGGTTTCTTAATTTAAATTAGTGAGCTCCAGGACGGCGTCTTTCAAATCAGGACCTGCATGAGAATAATGTGTCTCTGTCCCCAAACCAAGCTGGCACTTATATAGCTTTCTTACATTTTGGGCCTCATAAAGCCCCAAGAACGTCCAAAAAAAGTTCCTTAGCCATCAATGAAATATGCAACAAAAGAAATCGCCCACAAAAGATGCACATGCAAACAAAGCTTCCTAAAAAAGCAACAAAAACATTTGAAAAAGCGTCAGACATGTTGCCGACAGTTAAGTTTAGAGACCAAAACAACTCTTAAGTTAAGGGAAAAGATGGCGGTTTGGTCTCTCTCTCTCTCTTTGGAATGTTTTTTTTTAATTCTTGCATATCTTGTTTTTGTGCATGATCTAAAAACATCCCAGGAGAAGAAGAAAACCACGCTAGAAGCAGAAGCTAACCGGAAATATCCGGTTGGATTGTCTTTAATGTTTAAAGCAGTCAACACAGCCGTGAATATGAGATATTATAAACAGTGACATGTTCCTGTGATGAGGCTGCACAGAGGTGATTGTAACGTTACATGCTCTCCAGATTTGCGTGTGCGTGTCTCTCTGTGCGTGTTTATGTGTCTGTGTGTGCACGCGTGCTTGTCTCTGTGTGTGTGTGTCTGTGTATGTGTGTCTGTGTGCGTGTGCTTGTCTGTTTGTGTGTGTGTAAATGATCAGTGTCTTCTTTGTTTGATACCTCTGAAACACAAAGCTGCGTTTTCACACTCATCTGTTACTGCAGTAAAAGTACAAATATTACAGTGTACAAATACTCTGTTACAGTAGAGGTCCTGCATTCTATTCTTATGGAAGATAAACCAGAATCCATACTTAAAAAAACTGATGTTTTTGCCTGTAGTTGCTCCCGTTTTTAAAGAGCCAACAGCCGAGGGAACAAGACGATCTCAGATGTCTAAGCTCTTCCCTGACTGCAGGTTTGTCTGAGGGCTGCAACTAATTCATTTCATTATTGATTAATCTGCCCATTATTTTTCAATTATTTGATTGTTTGATCTGTAAAATGTCAGAAAAATTGTAAAAACATTTCCATTCCCAGGTCCTTAAAGTCCAAGCTGATGTCTTTGAATGTCCAAAACTGAAAGATATTAAGATTAATATGATACAAAACAAGAGACAAGCAGGAGAACCTCCACATTTGAGAATCTAAGAACAACATTTTCTGACATTAATTTTAACATCTAGAGAATGCATTTCTGCAGAGATGGCGGTGTGAACGCTGGAAGGCCGACACTACGCCGTTGGGGATGATGTTGATCGGTCGTTACTATCGAATGAGTCGACCGACTGAATGGTTCCAGTTTGGGAGCCGCCGGCCTCGGGGATCAGTCCCATGGAAAACTGCCGCGGCGTCCGCAGCACCTCGTTGACGCGGTCGATCAGCATCTTCTCCTCCCTCGCCGCCATGGGGTGGAACCTCTGGTGCAGGGTGTGCAGGAGAAACGCCTTCAGGTTCCCCGGGAGTGCCCACTTCCCTCTGGACCCGTCCCAGTTTGTCGTGACGCACCACGCCCGGTATTTCTCCTCCGGGGTGATGAACCGGAACAGCAAGCAGCCGTAGCGATCTGCCCGGCCCTGGCTCATCCAGAGGAGCGTCAGGTGATCCTCCGGTGTCACGTCGCGGATCTCTACGTCCGGGTGCTGCCGGGGACGCTGGTAAAAATGCTCGCCGTCGGAGGAACAGGAAGCTGAAGCCGACACCGTGGATGCGAGTCTGGGGTTTAATGGCGCTATCTCCGTTATCTTCAGAGAGATTAAACCTGACGGAGGTTCTCCGCTCTTCTTCAAAACCTCACAGGTACCTTCTGTTTCCATGTGTTGAGTGTGTCTCTGATGAAGCTGTGAGGACTGAGCTTCCTCTTCATCATCTTCACTCTTCACAGGGACAGGAGTGAATGGGAACTTGGTGATATCAGCCTCCTCCAGCCCTTGAAGCTGCTCTCCCTCCTGACTGATCCACAGTTCCTCCTGCTCCTCTTTAACGTGTCGCCTCAGACTTCCTGCTTCTGTAAAATGTCCCTCTCCCGTTTGACTCCTGCTGTCGATCTGCCGGGGAGAGTTGTTAAATGTTTCATCGCTCTGAGGGACTTCGTCATGTTTCAGAGAGTTTACACCTGACAAACACACACTTCTCTCTTTCAAAAAATCACTGTCCTCAGTCTCAGGTTCAGCAGAGTCTCCAGTCTGGTCTTCAGTCTCTGGTTGTGAAAGTGGATTTGAGTTCCTGGCTGGTTCTGGTCCTCCACAGTCCTCTCCATCAGCTTCTGTTTCCATGTGCTGAGTTCCTCTGCTGGCTGGAGGCTCCGCCTCTCTGTCCTCCTCCGTTTGAGTTTGCTGTGAGCACGGACGACCGACACATTTGTGAGTTTTGACCTGACTCAGCCAGGCGAACGTCTTGTCACAAACGCTGCAGCTGAATCGCTTCTCCCCCGTGTGGACCCTCATGTGGTGCGTCAGGTTCCCCGCCTGGGTGAAACCTTTGCCACAAAACGAGCAGCTGAACGGCTTCTCCCCCGTGTGCGTTCTCATGTGTACTTTCAGATGCGCCTCGCTCAAAATCCTCAGATCACAAACCGAGCAGACGCAGGGCTTGTCTCCCGTGTGGACCCTCATGTGCTGCGTCAGTTGCACCTTCTGTCCGAAGCTTTTGTCGCACACCGAGCAGCTGAAAGGCTTTTCTCCCGTGTGATTCCTCATGTGTCTTTTCAGATTCCCGCTCCCAATGAAAGCTTTGCCGCACACCGAGCAGCTGAACGGTCTCTCGCCCGTGTGCGTCCTCATGTGCGTCTTCAGGTGTTCTTTGCTCAAGACTCCCTGATCGCAAACCGAGCAGCTGAAAGGCTTCTCTCCCGTGTGGATCATCACGTGTCTCTGTAAATGCTGCCTGCGTGCAAACGCTTTCTGGCACACCGAACAGCTGAAAGGCTTTTCACCTGTGTGAGTTCTCATGTGCTCCGTCAGCTGCACCTTCTGTATGAAGATTTTACCACAAACCGAGCAGCTGAAAGGCTTCTCTCCCGTGTGAGACTTCATGTGTCTCTTCAGATGTTGCTTTGTTCCAAATTTTTTCCCACACTCAAAACAGCTAAATGACTCTTTGTCATCACCGACGGGAACCTCCTCACGTTCCAGGGAGTTTAAACCTGACAGACCTTCGCTGGCGTCCTTCCAAACATCGCTATCGACACTATTGTCAGTCTCTGGCTGTACAAGTGGATGTGAGTTCCTGGCTGGTCCTGGTCCTCCACAGTCCTCTCCATCAGCTTCTGTTTCCATGTGTTCACTTGGTCTCTGAAGCCCTGTTCAAGTGAGATAAAAGAAAACTATTTTATTCTGGGGTGAGCGGCAGCTGCATGGCAGCTTTCACCGTAACGTAATGAAAGTTAGAACAACTAGTTGGACATTTTCCGTGCTAGATCCTTCAGGAACTGTTCAGTCATGTTTTATCCTCTTAAAATAAATCAGCTTCTCTTGAACTGTAATGCTCTTCTGTTTTGCAGATTGTTTGTTTTCTGCCTAAAAACCTGTCAAAACTTGACCCTTTTTCAAAAGTTTCTACATCAGAAATTCGGGTTTCTTTCAACCAAATTGCCCAAAAAGAACACAAAAGGTTTTTACTCTTAGGCAGGTTAAAATTGAGGATCAGTTTACTGATTACTTTTATTGAATTATGGGTGTTTTTATTCAATTTTGTAGCATTTGAAAAAACAACAGCTTTAAAACAGTATCCTGACTAAACTTCGACAGTTTGTGATTACCAACTAAAATGTAACTATATCTCAAAATAATTCATAATTTCAGGGTTTTTTAAACTTTAAATTAGGTACAATTTCAATGAGGTTTACTGATTATGAATTTCAAAAATAAGTGTAAATAATATAGTAAGTAATATTAGTGTTGAATCTGGTGGTAGTTAGAAAAAGGGCAATTTTTACCGGGGAGGACAACACACAGGTTAAATAAAGGCGTCCACATTGTTCCTACCTTCCTCTTCATCATCTTCACTCTTCACAGGGACAGGAGTGAATGGGAACTTGGTGATATCAGCCTCCTCCAGTCCTTGAAGCTGCTCTCCCTCCTGACTGCTCCACAGGTCCTCCTGTTCCTCTTTAATGTGTGGGGGGGACTCTGGCTCCTGCTGGTCCACACTGGAGCTACACTCCTGCTGCTCAGGGGAAACCTCTCCTTTAACCACCAACCGTGGCTGAACATCTGCAGGAAACAGGGAAACACACATTGAGAGACGTTGCAGACAAATGTCATCGCTCATTAAAACCACAGCTCTTCTGCAGATCACGGACCATCTAGTCTATATCCAAGAAGTTCCACTTCCGGGATTGCTCCGGTGCCGCCAAAATCCTGCCGAATCTCCCTCATTTTGGCCCAGATGTCGTGACCTTCCTCTTTCTTTGTGTTGGTGTTCTAACCTCCGGAGGATTTCTGGTCCTCAGATCTCTGCAGGGTAAATCCAGACAG
>NW_022605595.1:519443-519768 GCF_008692095.1 Etheostoma spectabile | reverse complement strand
TATCTGTCCAATCTGAGTTTTCTGTTGCTCGACTAAGACCTCCTGCACACTGCCCTTTCTGTTTGGTGTCGTCTGAACACATTGATACAATTACATAAAAGTTTTCAACTTTATTTTGTAGATTAAGACAGTTCATGTAAACAATAGTCTGGGTTAGAAAATGTTCCAACGTACCCCCACCGTAAAAAACACACACAATACACACAGACACACAACACACCCACACACAAACACAGACACACACACTTACAATAGTCTGGGTTAGAAACTGTTACAATGTACCCCAAGCTAAAAACACACATGCACACAATACACACACACACAC
>NW_022605595.1:514437-519433 GCF_008692095.1 Etheostoma spectabile | reverse complement strand
ACACACACACACACACACAGAGACACAACCACATCACAGACAACATAAACACATAGAGACAACACACCCACACACACTGACACACACAAAGACACACACAGAGACAACACACACCGACACAACCACATCATAGACAACATAAACATACAGAAAACACACCCAAACACAATGGCACACACTAGACACACAAACACAGACACACACAATAGTCTGGGTAAGAAACTGTTACAACATACCCCAAGCTAAAAACACACACAATACACACAACATAAACACCACACACACACACAACCACATCAGTGACAACATAAACACACAGAGACAACACACGCTGACACACACAGACACTAGACACATAGACAAACACACACAACACACACAAAATCAATCCCATCTTAGTGTGTTACATATACATTTTTTAGTACACACACACTAGTCTAACTAACCTTTCCTCCGCGGCTTCATGTCCGACTTTTAAAACCACATCCGGCCGTGTGCGTTTGGCGATCTCCTTTTAATATCCTTTAATATCTTTCAATATTCGGGTATCTCTGTCTGAAAACGTCCACTCAGCTGTCCCCGGGCCGTGGTTTGGACATCTGGACACGTCCCACCATCAATAACAACGTTATAGTTGACGCTCAGCAGCCATGCTAAGCTAACTGTGCTCCGGCAGAAACAACCGGGGGGGGGTCCACCGTCTCTATTTGTCTTATCTCCCGTTTATATTAAGACACTTGGACAGTTTCCTGTCCTGCGTCTTCCCAGAAGTCCTTTTCTCATCGCTGCAGACGCTCAGACGTCGAGGCGAGCCTTCGCATTGTCTCCATCATCACAACAATAAGTCGCAAAAATCCTAATTTCTCCCCAAAACCGAAAATCTCGACGAATAGCCATGCACTTCCGGAGTGTAACTAACGCGTTGGCTCAAGTTATAAAGTCATAGTTAGAAAAATAAACCGTAAATAGCCCGAAGGGTTACGTTACCACGGATTTAACGTTACACGTCGAAATTCTTTGGCTACGCAACTTACGTAGAACGTAAACAACGTAACACATAGGGAGGAGAGAAAAGACCAAACCCACCAGACTCCATGTAAATAATCACTACTTTTAGCGTGTATAGAGCAGCATGTCTCCACCAGACTCCATGTAAATAATCACTACTTTTAGCGTGTATAGAGCAGCATATCCCACCAGACTCCATGTAATAATCACTACTTTTAGCGTGTATAAGCACATATCTCCACCAGACTCCATGTAAATAATCACTACTTTAGCGTGTATAGAGCACGCATTCTCCACCAGACTCCATGTAAATAATCACTACTTTTAGCGTGTATAGAGCAGCATACTCCACCAGACTCCATGTAAATATCACTACTTTTAGCGTGTATAGAGCACATATCTCCACCAGACTCCATTAAATAATCACTACTTTAGCGTGTATAGACGCATATCTCCCAGACTCCATGTAAATAATCACTACTTTTAGCGTGTATAGAGCAGCATATCTCCACCAGACTCCATGTAATAATCACTACTTTTAGCGTGTATAGAGCAGCATATCCCACCGACTCCATGTAAATAATCACTACTTTTAGCGTGTATAGAGCAGCATATCTCCACCAGACTCCATGTAATAATCACTACTTTTAGCGTGTATAGAGCAGCATATCTCCACATGTAAATGGGTGAATCAAGAGTTTATTCCAACCAGACCAGAGTGGTGATGTTGGCACAGTGGAAAGATGAACCAAGACGGCTTTTAGTAGTTTTATTTAGTTTCTGTCCACTCTGAATAAAGTGTGTTTTACGATGATAAAAGTAGTGATGATTTACATGGAGTCTGGTGGTGGCGACGCCTGTTAAAGAGCGAAGATTCCAACAGATGTTCTGAAAAATGCTTATTTCCATCCATCGCCTATCGTCATATCGTCGCTGAGAGAAGAGAGCCCAGGAAGGAGAGAAAGACCAGCTGAGTTTAATGACAACCTGGTCTGTGGACCCGGAGCTGAGGGTTGAAAACAGCGTCCAGTAGTTCCGTTGTCGCTCGTTCTCCTCTTTGAACGACAAAGTTCCCCTCGTACTCTGCTATCGTTCTTTCAAACAGCCCAAATATCTCTTCAGCAGCCGCCAGTTTTAGTCGCTGCTCCACCAACGCTCTCAGCATCTGGACTTTACACATTTTACCTCTTTCTAAGTAACTCCATCCTTATGACCTATGCTACTACAGATTTATTAAAAGCTAATTATACCGGGTTTTTTCAACCTGGACACTATTTTCCTGTGTTGGTTTTTGAGTTAAAGTGGCTGGTGATGATAGTGTGTGTCTCTGTGTGTGTGTGTGTTTTTGTGTGTGTGTGTGTGTGTGTGTGTAATGTGTGTGCGTGTTTGCATTCTCGTGTGTGTGTGTGTGTGTGTGTGTGTGTGTGTTCTGGACCCTCTATACTTATCTGTCACTGTAGACCTGTAATCTGGAAACCTGTATTTATCTAACTACACACTGTTATTCACCGTCTCTGTATCCCAGCACTGATTTAGGGGGGGGGGGCGGCTTTAACCCTCATGTTGTCCTCGGGTCAAATTGACACGTTTCCAAGTTTTTTAAAATCAGAAATGTGACAGGTCGTCAAAAACATTAGGGAAAAAAGCTTTAAAAAAATTGGAAAAAGTGACAAAAACAACAACAAAAAAAACTGTAATAAGCGTTGAAAACTTTGGAAAAATTGGCTAAAATGTCAAAAGTGACAAAATGTCAACAAAAGGGACAAACGATAAAAGTGTTAAAAAAAACAAAAAGCAATAGTTTTTAAGAAAAGCAACAAAAACGTTGAGATAGGGACAACGAAAGTGTTTTTTCATGTTGAGGGAAAGAAAGCATTTAAAATTGTCTGTTTAACTCAACACGTTTTAAATGCTTTTATTCTGAAAAGCCACAGGCCTTTAGCGGAAGTTGTGCTTGTGTTTCCGCTCTGTCGTTCGGAACACAGTTAGCATAGCTTGTGTTGTTAGCATGTCTCCGGAGCGTCAATAAGCGCAGAAACGGTTTGACTTCGTCTTCGTCTCCCGGTCCTTCCGGATGTGAAAGGTGTGTTCAGACCGCGGCTCGCGGACATCTGACTGGACCGGAAGTGGTTTTAATCTCCGACATGAAGCTGCGAAGAGAAGCAGGTTTGTATGATAATGTTGTCTGTGCTAAGCTAACGTTAGCATCTACAGCACATTGAACACAACACACGGCAACCCAAAGCTTTACATCTGGTGTATGTGTGCGTGCCCGCGCGTACAAATGCATGCATGCATGTGTGTGTGCTTGTCAGTGTATGAATGTTCGTTCGTGTGTGTGTGTGTGTGTGTGTGTGTGTGTGTGTGTGCGCGCGTACATATGCATGTGTGTGCGTGTGTGCTTGTCAGTGTATGAATGTTCGTTCGTGTGTGTGTGTGCGTGCGTGCGTGCGCAGTTTCTGACCTTTTTCCCGAACCCTCTGGAACATTTTGCTTATATTATATATATACTAATCTTTATTTTTTTGCCTTTAATGAGTGCGCGCGTCTCGGAGCGCGTGTGTGTGTCATCCTCTCTCTGTATGGATCTGTTGGGTGTGTGCGTGTCTGTTTGTCTTTCTGTCCATTTCTGTGTGTGTCTTTGCGCGTGTGTTCATCCCTGTGTATGCGTGTGCGTGTCTCTGCGTGTACGTGCTTGTCTGTGTGTGTTAGTTGCAGGATCTTGGTAAGCATATTAAAATTGTAGTGAATATTTAACCATAATGACACCCCCCCCCCCCCAACACACACACACACACACACACACTACTATACATGCACGTTAAGGTTGCAGACTAACAGAATACAAACATGATGAATAGAACCAGGAAGTAGACAGACCCCAGTGCTGATCTTCAGCTCATCAGCTGCTCCGTCAGCGCCGCCTGGTGGACAGAGAGGACACCTCCATCTTATTACTCACTTCATTTAAGAAAGGGGGGGCAGAAATGAATATGAAGCATGATTACACATGGGTGGAAATGTCTGTTAGCCAATTTATTTATTTATTTTGTCACATATTAAAGAGAAGAGATGGAAACAGTTTCCCCTCTGAGATCAATAAAATGATTTAATGTCTCCATATTATCTCAAATATATCTAAGAAATACAACAAATGGATAAATAACTATAAGAATCGCATATGAAATATAAATACGTATACGTGTGTCGGTGTGACTGTATGCATTTGTGTGTGTGTGTGTTGTGTGTGTGTGTGGTGTGTGTGTGTGTGGGGGGGGGGGGGGACGTTTTGACAATAAAACTCCATCAACACAACAGTATGTTAAAACTGGACGGGTCCAATAACTTCTGGATAGTTCTACTTGTTGTTAAGCGGCAACCAACGGGTGGGGGGGGGGTGCGTTATGTTGGCAGGATCATTTAAAAGGCAACTGCAACTACATTATGCGTCTGCCCTATTTCTGATACAGTGGTGGCAGAAATGTTGCCACTAGCAAATCAACATAGAGGAAACACTGGTACATATCCTGATAGCCCCGGTTCTCCTGGTCTAAAGTTTTCCTCAGTGTGATTCCCATATGTTGTTTCTTGCAGATGTTCAGCAGCTGTCGGTGGTTAAAGAAGAGATTCCCCCTGAACAGTGGAAGCCAGAGTCCCCCCCACACATTAAAGAGGAACAGGAGGAACTGTGGAGCAGTCAGGAGGGAGAGCAGCTTCAAGGACTGGAGGAGGCTGATATCACCAAGTTCCCATTCACTCCTGTCCCTGTGAAGAGTGAAGATGATGAAGAGGAAGCTCAGTCCTCACAGCTTCATCAGAGACACACTCAACACAAGGAAACAGAAGCTGATGGAGAGGACTGTGGAGGACCAGAAACAGCCAGTAACTCACATCCACTTTTACAACCAGAGACTGAAGACCAGCCTGGAGACTCTTCTGATCCTGAGACTGATGACAGTGCTGATTGGAGGGAGACCAGAGAACCTCA
>NW_022605595.1:512482-514427 GCF_008692095.1 Etheostoma spectabile | reverse complement strand
AACTCTCTGAAACATGATTCAAGATGTAAGAAAACATTCAGCTGCTCGGATTGTGGGAGAAGCTTTAACTGCAAAACAAATCTAAACAGACACATGAGAACTCATACAAGAGAGGACCATTTTACCGGATTGCACATGGGGGTCAAGCAGGAGCCCCCATACATTAAAGAGGAAGCTGATAGAGAGGATTGTGGAGGACCAGAACCTGCCAAGAACTCACATCTAGATATACATTCCGAAACTGATACTGAAGACGAGACTTCAGACTCTTCCGCAACTGAAAAAGAGTGTGAGGATCCCGACGGAAAACGGTTCCGCTGCTCCGTGTGTGTCAAAACATTTAAACACAGGGGAAATCTAAACATACACATGAGAACGCACACAGGAGAGAAACCTTTCCACTGCTCTTTGTGTGGCAAAACGTTTACACAAAAAGCCGGGCTAGACTACCACCTGAGGACTCACACAGGAGAGAAGCCGTTCAGCTGCTCCGTCTGCGGGAAGACGTTCAGGAACAAAGGAGGCGTGACGTACCACATGGCGACGCACACGGGGCTGAAAGCGTTTAGCTGTGGCACGTGCAAGAAAAGATTCCGGGCGGCGTCGCAGCTCAGAGTCCACAAGTGCGTCGGTGAGCACTCGGAGCTTCACAGGAGACGGAGCGAGGGGGGGCAGAAACCGCTGAGCTGCTCCGAGTGCGACGCAACGTTTCCAAACAATTACCTCCTGGTGACCCACCTGAGAATGCACAAAGGAAAGAAACTGTTCACGTGCTCCATCTGTGGCCAGAAACGGCAGTTCAGTTCCCATCTGGCAATACACATGAGAACCCACACGGGCGAGAAGCCGTACAGCTGCTCCGTTTGCGGCAAAACGTTCTCCCAGAGAGGCATCATGTCACAGCACATGGCGGTGCACTCCGGCGTAAAACCGTTCAGCTGCGGCGTCTGCGGCCGCCGATTCTTTTGGCACTTTCAGATCAAAAAGCACAAGTGTCTCGGCGCGTTCTCGCAACGGAGAAGAGCTGGCTTTAACAGAGAGAACTACGGAGAAGCTGAAGCAGTTGGACATGTAACGGCGGATACGTCCCAAAAGACCGAAGCCTTTCCTGAAACTGAAGTTGATGTTGAGTTTTGGAAAGAGACCAGGCAACATCAGTCAGGGTTCACTTATCGGAGGAATAAAAAAGTAAGGGATGGATGTAACACTGAAACGGCTGCCAGGACTGAGCAAGGTGTGGAACAGAGCAAGGAGCCTCAGTCTGGTCCTGACCCTCTGAAAACTGAGCAGGTCTCTACCGGGGATACAGAAGAGAAACTCATAAGCTTTTCTGAGCACCAGGAAAAATGTGGAGACGCTCTGCTGACACACCAGAACTCGCCCGCAGACAAGAAACCTTTCTCATTTCGTGGGCAAGTTGTACACACTATAGAGAAAAGCTTCACTGTGGAGCCGAAGCACGTTGGCCGCCGGTGTGTCGGCGAGTCCTTGCAGCTTCACGCCGACAGACTGTCGGGGAGAGGGTTTCACCGCAAGCACCAGCTGCAGGTTCCCATTAGACTTCACGCAGCGCTGAAAGGTCGCTCAGTTCGTGGCAAAACGTTTGCCAAGCGTGGAAGCACACACACGGCGGAGGCGGCTTTCCGCTGCTCGGTGTGCGACGCGGATTTCGGTGACAGCGAGGCGTTAGTTCAACACATGAGGATTCACACGAGGCAAACGCAGTTCAGCTGCACCGTCTGCGGGAAAGAATTCGCGTGGCGACGGTATCTGACCAAACACATGGAAGTTCACACAAAGGAGAGTCTCGACAGTCTTCATTGGAGACAAACTGAACACATGGAAACAGAAGCTGATGGAGAGGACTGTGGAGGACCAGAACAAGCCAGGAACTCACAACCAGAGACTGAAGACCAGACTGGAGACTCTTCTGAACCTGAGACTG
>NW_022605595.1:505859-512472 GCF_008692095.1 Etheostoma spectabile | reverse complement strand
TGATTGGAGGGAGACCAGAGAACCTCAGTCAGCTTTAAACTCTCTACAACACGATTCAAGATGTAAGAAAACATTCAGCTGCTCGGAGTGCGGGAGGAGATTTAACTGCAAGACAAATCTAAGAAAACACACGAGAATCCACACAAGGGAGAAACGATTCAGTTGCAAGTTGAGTCAAACTGAGGAGAACGGAGAGGCAGAGCCTCCACCCAGGAACTCACATCCACATTTACAACCGGAGACTGACGACAGCGTCGATAGTGATTTTTGGAAGGAGACCAGAGAACGGCTGTCACGTTTAAACTCTTTGGAAGACAGTGAAATCTCTGGCAGCAATAAAGCCGCTCTGAGCTTCTCTGACGCCCGGACGTCGGACAATCCGAAACCCGAGAGTGGCGACAGCGTCGACAGCGACTTCTGGAAGGACGACAGGAAACCTCAGTCTGGTTTAGACTCTCCGAACAACAGCGACGGCTCTGAAAGTGAAATGAGATGTGACGACCCTCTGAGGAAGCCGTTCGGCTGCCCAGAGTGTGGGAAAAGGTTCCTCCACCTCTGCAACCTGAAGAACCACGCCAAGTATCACACAGGAGAGCGAGCGTTCTTCTGTTCTGTTTGCAGTCTGAAGTGTCTATACCGGTCCCACCTGAAGATCCACATGAGGACTCACACGGGGGAGAAGCCGTTCCCGTGCCCGGTTTGTGGGAAAAAATACGCACACAAGGCCAGCATGCAGTCTCACATGGCGGCCGTCCACACGGTGGAGAAACAGTACAGCTGCAGCATCTGCGACCAAGGCTTCGCTTGGTACACAGAGCTGAAGTACCACCAGTGTGTCGGGGACGCCTCCAATGGACACACGTAGATACGGGGGCGCACGGCGTCCCACAGCCACGCTCTCCGGAGGGGGAAACAACATGCAACTAAGGACTGAAATGCTAACAAAAGTGCTTGTAGACGTAAGCATGTCAAAGGGTTGTAGTATAGTTCCATTTGCACTCGGAAGTCAGAGTCAAAGGCGGAAACGCCCCCTGAACTGTGGCGTCAGACAACCACCCCGGGCACCAACAGCAGTGAAAGCTGTAGTCACATTCAGTTTATTAGCACTTCTGTCTTATTTGTGTCTCACTAAAGGCCGTTTCATGGTTGTGTGTAGAATCGACAGCGTACCCCGCAGACCCCTCTGGGTCTACGCCGTCACCTCTAGAAACATGTAACTACACGTTGCAGCGACGCACGTCTCTCGGTCGTGGCTTGGTAGCGTTGCATTCCCCCCTCCCGACTCATCTCCTGGTTCTCCTTCTCCATAAACCACATGAAATAGAGGAGAGGGTTAACTTCTCCTGCTGCAGATGTCCCACCGTGGTCAGAAAGCGCAGGGGAGACGCTTTGATTCTCTCACTAGGACTCTCTACAGTCACTGCTCACTCTGAAGCTAATCATCATTACTCTCTCACACACTAGCCCCCCCCCCCCCCCCACACACACGCCGGCTCGACGCACACCAGCGCACGAGTCTAACCATCAGGCCACTTACGTAAGCTACAGTGAAAGCTGTGCATGGAGCCGCCGCACAACCATAAAACGGCCTTAAACTCGCCGTACACACAGCGCTGTCCTTCTTCAATTTGTGGACATGTTACGTTGTTTGTGTGCACACAAACAAATGAATAATGTGTTTATTTCCACTGGTATTGCTAATAATGGCTAACCTGGCCAGAGCCAATGAAAAGACTGAAAATCTGACTTATGAATGGAAGGCAGTCAACTCCAGTGTGATGTGTTTTTTTTTTTTTTTTTACATAAAAACAACCGCAAAATCGCGTTAGCTAAATCCACCAGACTCCATGTAAATAAACAGTCATTTTAGTAGATAGATTTTTATTGATCCCAAAAAATGGGAAATTAGTGTTACAGCAGCGAAATATCACACACAGCACATATACAGAATGTACATGAAATAATAAATAAGATAGAATACAAGAACAAAATTTAAAAAATATACATGTTGGGAATAAAAACGTACAACTACTTCACTAGTATTGATAAAGATGTATCGTAAAACACACGTCATTCAAAGTCGACAGAAACAAACTCAAAGTATTAAAAGTTGTCTTGCATCGTCTTTCCAACAATCACAACTCTAGTGTTGGTTAAAATAAACACAGTTTACTGATTTACATGTGAGAATATGTTGGCTCTGTTCACTCTAAAAGTGCTTTTTTTTTTAAATGGAGTCTGGTGGGTTCAGGGTTAGCTACATCAGAGCTGGATCTGGTTGAACAGAAAGGTTTCAAAGAGGTTTTAAAGGTCTCTCTCTGTAGGGATCCATCCCATGATGTCAGACACTTAATAATAATCGGAGTCTGTCAGTAGATCAACTTGACCGCTGCAGTTGGGATCCGTGAACCGGGCTGCAGTGTAACCCTATAGAAATTTTCAGCGTCAGTTGTCCCCCCCCCCACCCCTAAAAGTGCCGTTTGTGCCGCTGACAGCGTTCAGTCCTGCCCTTCATCCAGCAGCGTGTTGTAGGAAGAAGTAAATGTGTCATGTGTTCATCACTTTAAAGCATTAAAGCCACCGAGGAACATTCAGAGGATTTTGTTTCTGCAGAACAACGACAATAAAACTCAAACTGGAACCTGGTCTCTGTTTCTGACTAGAACTCTGTTAAAGTTATAAAGTTTGTTACACACGTGCAGTTGTTGATGAAGTGATTCTCTTCGTCCGCAATTAAACCCTCTGAGGTCTAAGGGCATATTTAAAAAAATCTTTTTAGAATTGTTTTAATACTTCTTTAGGTATTTGCATATACAGTAGTTGATTCTTGTGTTTCATTTCAAAATGTTCAGAACAAACTCCGCTTTCTGTGTAGTGACGCCCCAAATTGGTACAGAGCAATGTGTAAGGAGATGACTAGAAAAGGTGAAAAAAATGAAAATAATCTGCCAATTCTTTTTTTTTAAAGGCGTCACATCGTCACATGTCCGGAACTATTTCCACACAAAATAAAAACCCGGATAAAAGTACCAACACCACGCTGTACGAAAACTTAGTCAAAGTCCTGCAGTGACAACGTTACTGAAGTCTGTAAGTATGATCTGTATCATCTGCATGGGTTTAAAAAAAGAGACAAAAATATCGAAAATATTGTCGGACAACTAATTTAAAAAAATAAAAAAACACCTTGAAAAGATGACAAAAAGTCTGGAAAAAATACTGAAAAAATTGCTTTTCTTTTTTTTAATGCGACAAAAACTCTGAAAATAAAACAAAATCTGCAAAAAAAATTCATTGCAACACATGGAACTATATATATAAATATATATATATATATATATAAACATACATACAGTGAAATCAACTTTTAAACCTTGTTTTATTCTGAAAGTGTAGCGGAAGTTGTTTGTGATTCTGGGACCCGGAAATTGTTGGTCCGACCTGTAATTCGTCCGCCCAGGGATCTGTTGCATGGCGTTATGAAGCCTGAGGACCACAATGAAGGTCCCGAACTGCTGGATGAGGTTTTAAAAGCTGAACCGGAGCTCCACGGAGCAGGTTAGCTCACTTCCTCCGACCGGAAACGCGTCTAACGTCGCGGGGAGTCGGTGCTAAGCTAAGGTTAGCCGCAGCTAGCTCCTGCTAACGTGTTGTTGTTGCTCCAGCTTGGTGAAGTTCCGGATTTAGTGAAACACAGGTCGGCCACAAGTGGGTCTGAAGAGACATGGACTCCGAGACAAGTCCCCGTGTCCTCCCTCGAGGTAAGATCACCCCGCAGTTACATCTGGAAACTACTTACACACCCTGTGTGGTGTGTGTTGTGTGGTGTGTGTGTGTGTGTGTGTGTGTGTGTGGTGTGTGGTGGTGTGTGTGTGTGTGGTGTGTGTTGTGTGTGTGTGTGTGTGAGAGATATATAGTGTGTTTATATGTGTATGTATGTATGTATGGGTGTATGTATGTATGTATGTATATGTGGTGTGTTGGGTGTGTGTGTGTGTGTGATAAGATGATAGATAGATGATAGATATTTATTGATCAAAAAATGGGAAATTACAGTGTTACAGCAGCACACAAATATACTACTACAATATACATGAAATATTATAATTATATAAAAAATATAAGAAAAAAATATAAGAATGTTAAGAACAAATATTAAGTAATTACAAGATGGGAAAAAACAAAACAAAATGTCAGCTTTGTAAATATGACCCAGTCGTGCCGGTGTGCCCTTAGTATATTGTGTGTCTCAGAGTCTCATCTACCCCCCAGGGATGACGTGTTGAAGAGTTTTATTGTCTGAGGTAGGAAGGATTTCCTGTAGCGGTCCGTGCGGCATTTAAACTGTCGGAGCCTCTTTGAGAAGCTGCTCCTCTGGTGGACCAGTGTGGGGTGGAGAGGGTGGAGCTGCTCCTCTGTTGGACCGGTGGGGGGTGGAGAGGGTGGAGCTGCTCCTCTGTTGGACCAGTGTGGGGTGGAGAGGGTGGTCAGGGTTATCCATGATAGATAACAGTTTGTTCAGCGACCTCCTCTCCACCACAGCTTCAAATGTGTCCTGTTTGCAGCCGATCACGGAGCCAGCCTTCATATGTGTGCATTTGTGTGATATCCCGGGGCAAAAATGGACATAAAGTAATTTTTTTAGTTTTAAACAAGTCTGAAGAAGGGATGAAAATATCCAACTTTATGTCCATGTATGTATGTATGTGTATATATATATATATATATATATATATATATATATATATATATACAGTACAGGCCAAATGTGTGGACCCCCCTTCTCATCCAATGAGATCCTTTATCTTCAGGACTATTTCCATTGTAGATTATCACTGAAGGCATTAGAACTATGAATGAACACATGTGGAATTATATTATATTATTTAACAAAAAAGTGGAAATAACTGAAAACATTAGCAACAACCACCTGCATGAAAGATCTTTTTTTTTAATCTCATTAATTTATTTGACAGGGGCAGTGTACATTAATTAACATTGCAGCAGAATTAGCCAAAAGGCTATTTTTCATCTGTTGTCCCTGGACAGCTCTTAAAACAGTCAACAAAACAAATAGAACAAGTAGTAAAACAAATCCCGTTGATAAATAGAGTGTACAAATGTAATACAGACATTAGGGAAGAAAATTAAAATGATGCTACACATCGACCCAACAGAGACACAGGTGGCAGCGTGGTTGGGTGAAGATACATATTGTTATTCATGCGGACATGTGTTATGAGTTCTGAGCCAGTTCTTTAGTTGTGTTTTGAACAGAGGGGATGTGCTGAGGTCTCTGATGTCCCTCTCCCGTGCTGCTGAGACTGAGGACTAAATGCACTTCTGCTCAGAGGACCGACCCTCGTGTTACTCTCTGTGTTCCTGAAGGTTACAAACTGAGAATATATCCATAAAGTCCCAATTAACATTATTGAGGTTGGCTGAGTTTAACTTCAAAGCCGCCAATGCTTCACAGAAATAAATGAGGCGAAAAATATATAATTGCTTACCAAATGTGAGTTTTTTTCTTTCTAAAATGTGTCTGTCACAGACGGCTGCGTCTTCACGTGTAGTAAGGACTAAACAGAGCATGAGCAGAGTGAATCAGCTGATTCAAAAACTTGTTCCTGATTGGAGAAATTGGAGAAGTGTTACAGCTATCCCCCGTCTCCCCTAAGATATACATACATGTACTGTATGTAGTAGTCTGTCCCCGCCAGGATTTGGCAGACTTTTTTGAGATTATTGCGGCCCAAAATGCCTGATGTTGCGGGAGATTTTTATTATTTTATATTATTATTCCGGCTCCCGGCTCCCAGGCGCGTGGATGCTAGAAATTGGGCCGACGCCTATTTTTCATGGGACACCCAAGCGTGTTGAAGTGTTTCCAGGCAAAATAGAATACGCAAAGATGTTTGGGTCATTTTGACACAAATACATTTAATAAATGTCATTTTGGTGATTGAAAGTCTCTAGGTTTTGACATAAATGCAGATAAACATAATTTTTTTTTAATTATTGATTTTCAAATATTGCACCAAAAAACAAAATATCGAAATATGTGCAAACACAAAAATATCGACAAAATAATGTTGAAGAACACTATTATGTCATTTTATCAATGGGAAACATACTTGTGTACAGACAAGGCAGCAGAAAAAACCTGAAACGCCTTAGTTGTGCAACAGATGACTCAGATTGGACAGATAGTCTAGCTAGCTGTCTGGATTTACCCTGCAGAGACCTGAGGACCAGGTAACCATAGTCCTCAGATTGGACAGATAGTCTAGCTAGCTGTCTGGATTTACCCTGCAGAGACCTGAGGACCAGGTAACCATAGTCCTCAGAAATCCACCAGAGGTTAGAACGCAAACACAAAGTAAGAGGAAGGTCACAACATCTGGGCCAAATGAGGGACATTCGGCAGGATTTCGGCAGCACCGGAGCAAACCCGGCAGTGGAACTTCTTGGATATAGACCAGATGCTCCGTGATGAACATTAACTTTTGTCTGCAACGTCTCTCAATGTGTGTTTCTCTGTTTCCTGCAGATGTGGAGCAGCTGTTGGCGGTTAAAGAAGAGGTTCCCCCTCAGCAGCAGGAGTGTAGCTCCA
>NW_022605595.1:505736-505849 GCF_008692095.1 Etheostoma spectabile | reverse complement strand
GCAGGAGCCAGAGTCCCCCCCACACATTAAAGAGGAACAGGAGGATCTATGTATCAGTCAGGAGAGAGAGCAGCTTCAAGGGCTGGAGGAGGCTGATATCACCAAGTTCCCAT
>NW_022605595.1:505034-505726 GCF_008692095.1 Etheostoma spectabile | reverse complement strand
TCCCTGTGAAGAGTGAAGATGATGAAGAGGAAGCTCAGTCCTCACAGCTTCAGAGACAAACTCAACACATGGAAACAGAAGCTGATGGAGAAGACTGTGGAGGACCAGAACCAGCCAGGAACTCACATCCACTTTTACAACCCAAGACTGAAGACCAGAGTGGAGACTCTTCTGAACCTGAGACTGATGACAGTGCTGATTGGAAGGAGACCAGAGAACCTCAGTCAGCTTTAAACTCTCTGAAACATGATTCAAGATGTAAGAAAACATTCAGCTGCTCTGAGTGTG
Source organism: Etheostoma spectabile (assembly GCF_008692095.1). Taxonomy (NCBI): domain Eukaryota; kingdom Metazoa; phylum Chordata; class Actinopteri; order Perciformes; family Percidae; genus Etheostoma; species Etheostoma spectabile. Next base: position 505,438 of record NW_022605595.1, on the reverse strand, counting down.
GGAGGAGATTTGGCCGCAAGTCACATCTAAAGAACCACATGATGACTCACACAGGCGAGAAACCTTTCAGCTGCTCAGTTTGTAATACATCTTTTTCACAGAGTGGAGATTTACAGAAACACATGAGAGTCCACACAGGAGAAAAACCCTTTAGCTGCTCAGTTTGTAATACATCTTTTACACAGAGTGAAAATTTACGGTCACACATGCGAACTCACACAGGAGAGAAGCCTTTCAGCTGCTCTGAGTGTGGTAGAGCTTTCACTGAACGTGGAAACCTGAAGAAACACATGATAACTCACACTGGAGAAAAACCTTTCAGCTGCTCAGTCTGTAACACAACTTTTACACGTAGAGGAAGTTTACGGAAACACATGGCAGTCCACACAGGAGAGAAAAGATTC
>NW_022605595.1:504839-505024 GCF_008692095.1 Etheostoma spectabile | reverse complement strand
TTTGTAACAAAAGATTTGCCTGGCGTTCTGATGTCAAAAAACATAAATGTGTTGGTCCGATGGAAACAAAAGCTGATGGAGAAGACTGTGGAGGACCAGAAGCAGCCAGGAACTCAAATCCACATCCACTTTTGCAACCTGAGAGTGTAGACCATATTGGAGACTCTTCTGAACCTGAGACTGAT
>NW_022605595.1:499877-504829 GCF_008692095.1 Etheostoma spectabile | reverse complement strand
ATTGGAAGGAGACCAGAGAACCTCAGTCAACTTTAAACTCTCTGAAAGATGAAACAAGATGTAGTGAGTATTAAAATCCTAGAAGGTCTTGGAAAAGTCATGGAATAACTAAAATCCTAATCCTAACTAATAAAGTCATTAAAAGATTTTTAGCAGAATATCTTTGTATTTCTGATGATACAAACTACCTCTCATTATCATTGGTTTGAGTTTAGTTTGGGTAGATGTCAGTAATGTGTCTGTTCTTCATTCTGTTTCCTGCAGATGTTGAGCAGCTGTTAGTGGTTAAGGGAGATGTTTCCCCTGAGCAGCAGGAGTGTAGCTCCAGTGTGGACCAGCATGAGCCAGAGTCCCCCCCACACATTAAAGAGGAGCAGGAGGAACTGTGGAGCAGTCAGGAGGGAGAGCAGCTTCAAGGGCTGGAGGAGGCTGATATCACCAAGTTCCCATTCACTCCTGTCCCTGTGAAGAGTGAAGATGATGAAGAGGAAGCTAAGTCCTCACAGCTTCATCAAAGACAAACTCAACACATGGAAACAGAAACTGATGGAGAGGACTGTGGAGAACCAGAACCAGCCAGGAACTCACATCCAGTTTTACAACCAGAGACTGATGATAGTGCTGACAGTGATTTTTGGAAGGAGACAAGACGACGTCGAAAACATGAAGAAGTTCTTATGAGTGAAGAGAGATGTAAATCTGACAAGAAATCATTCAGCTGCTTTGAGTGTGGGAACCGATTCACCCAAAACTCCAGTCTGCATGTACACATGAGAATCCACACAGGGCAGAAACCATTTAGCTGCTCAGTGTGTAAAAAACTATTTTTACTCAAGGGTCAGCTTCAATCACACATGAGAACTCACACAGGAGAAAAGCCTTTCAGCTGCTCAGTCTGTCGGAAATCTTTTACACAGAAAGGAAGTTTACAGTCACACACGAGAACTCACACAAGAGAGAAGCGATTCAGTTGCTCAGTTTGTGACGAAAGCTTTTTGCGCAAGCAACATCTGAAAACACACATGAGCGCTCATACAGGAGAGAAGCTACGTTAGCTCCTCTAAGTGTGGGAATATATTTGTATATGAGGTAAATCTCAAGACACACATGGCCATCCACCCAGATTTGGACAAAAGATTTGTCTGGTGTTCACAGATCAAAAATCATAAATGTGTTGGTCGTCAGTTTCTACAACCAGAGACTGAAAACCAGACTGGAGACTCTGCTTTACACTACATTACATTACATGTCATTTAGCTGACACTTTTATCCAAAGCAACTTCCAATTAAAGCGTCCATATTCTGCTCATTTTCAGGTTCATAACTGTATTTTGAGGTTGTACCAGAATAGGTTTCCATGGTTTAATTTTCCAAAAACACCATATTTTTGTTGTACTACATATTGCTGCAGATCCTGTTTTGACGCTGTGTGTTTAGGTCTCTGTTTTAGCTCCAGAGTGATACATCTCTCTAGTTTTAGCTCCAGAGTGAGACATCTCCCTTCTATCCTATCTTTGTTGGGAGCTGCACATGCTCAGTAGCTCGGTAAGATCCATCAGCTGATAACTCTTTCTCCAGCTTTGTTCAGTCCAAGGGAGGATTAGCTGGGAGACTTCTTCTAGACCAGGGACACAACAGGGACAGGAAGTAGAACTGGGACAGGAAGTAGGACAGGGACAGGAAGTAGTTCTTTTGGAGATTCTGGTCCACTAGTCGCTGTTGGAGCAGTGTTTTCTTTTGAGAACGAGCTAGCATGCTACGGTTAGCCACCTCATCTCTAGTGATGTAGAAAGCCGTGCAGATGTTGAACAGCTCACCCGGAGACTGAAGACAGAGGACATTCAGAAACCAGATCTCACGCAAAACACCATGGATTATTGTTTTTTTCAAAATTTGTACATGTGTGGAAGCACCAGAGACACAAAATAACCCCCCAAATCCCAGAAAATTTATTTTTTTTTCATAATATGGGCGCTTTAAATGCATCCAACCCTGAAGGTGCATACTCCAGACAAGTAGTAAGTACAAGTACATTAGCTTTAAATAAGCAAAACAACAGAGAGCCATGTGAAAGTGCAACTTCAAGGTTTATTTTTGTTTTTTATTTTTTCCTCTTCATCATCTGAGGTGCAGCCGGAAGAGATGTGTTTTTAGCCTTCGGCGGAAGGGTCCTCATGTCAGTAGGGAGCTAATTCTACCATTTAGGAGCCAGGACAGCAAACAGTCTGGACTTCGCAGAGGGATTACGCCTCTCTCTCTCGGCATGCTAGCTCGTTCTCTCTTTATTTATATATATATATATATATATATATATATATATATATATATAATCTCATAAGGCATGCATAAAATAATAATTAGGCAAAACACACAAAGGGTGTTAATGTTCTTTAATATTACATCTGACCACTTCATGTTTCATGTTCACCTTTAAACTGCTCATATTATTGTGTGTGTGTGTGTGTATTTCAGGCCTGTGTGTAGTGATTTCTAACGTGTAAATTGTAAATTCTCCACTGGGGATTAATAAACAAACAACATTTTTATTAATATTATTATTATATAAGGATTGGTCACGCGTTTCTGAACACACACTTCATTTATTTTAGGAAAACACCAGAGGGGCTCGTGTTGACGATGCACCATGTGTTGATTTCTTGTAAAACATTATGACCCAAAAACGACTCAGAGAAATGCGAGAAATATCCTCTGAAAAGTATTTTAGACCAAGGGTCAAGCGGGGGAAAAGTTGTTTTTCACATTTTTAAAGGACACTGGGCTGTAGAGCAGGATATAATGCTAGTCACCAGAGATGGCAGCAATGCAACTTTTTGGCTGCCGTAAAACCCAGAAGAAGAAGAACTTTCATCCAAGATGGCGTCTCTCAGAAAGCAGTGTTAGCAGAGGGTCTTTGTTGTGTTAGAAAGAGGTAAAATGTGTAAAGTCCAGATGCTGAGAGCGTTGGTGGAGCAGCGACTAACTGCGGCTGCTGAAGAGATATTTGGGCTGTTTGAAAGACGTAGCAGAGTACGAGGAGGAACTTTGTCGTTCAAAAGAGGAGAACGAGCGACAACGGAACTACTGGACGCTGTTTTCAACCCTCAGCTCGGGTCCACAGACCAGGTTAGTCCATTAAACCTTCAGCTGGTCTTTCCTCCTTCCGGGCTCTCTTCTCTCAGCGACGATATGACGAAGGACGGATGGAAATAAGCATTTATTCAGAAAATCTGTTGGAATCTTCGCTCTTTAACAGGCCGTCGCCACACCAGACCATGTAAATAATCACTTCTTTTATCATCGTAAAACCACTTCATTCAGAGTGGACAGAAACTAAATAAAACTACCAAAAGCCGTCTTGGTTCATCTTTCCACGTTCCACCAATCACCACTCTGGTCTGGTTGGAATAAACTTAATTCACCCATTTACATGGAGATATGCTGCTCTGTACATGCTAAAAGTAGTGATATTTTACATGGAGTCTGGTGGAGATATGCTGCTCTATACACGCTAAAAGTAGTGATTATTTACATGGAGTTGGTGGAGATATGCTGCTCTATACACGCTAAAAGTAGTGATTTACATGGTCTGGTGGAGATATGTCTGCTCTATACACGATAAAGTTGTGATATTTACATGGAGTTGGGGAGATATGCTGCTCTATACACGCTAAAAGTAGTGATTATTTACATGGAGTCTGGTGGAGATATGCTGCTCTATACAAGCTAAAAGTAGTGATTATTTACATGGAGTCTGGTGGAGATATGCTGCTCTAAACAAAGTTCTGGATCGACTTGAAGAGATGGGACTGAAGCGCTCTATGTATACTAAATGTATCCACATTGTAGCAGAACACTTATTTAAACATGAATAAACGCAGTTAACGTTACAGATAACGGGGCCAGTTTAGCCCAGGTTAGCGGTAGTTGGTGGTCTAGTTACCCCAGAATAGGTGACTGTGTGCTGGGTACAGAGCACCGCGAGCTGCAGGTTCGCATGTTCGTCAGCCTTCTTTTGCCTATGGCTCGGTTCTGAATGTGAGATAGCCACAGCCCCTGATTTGCATATAAGAGCTGAAAATAAATAGAGAAAGACATTAATAAATGGATGGATTTATGAAATAAAAATACAAACTTTTAATATATTTATTTAACTAATTGATACACTTTTTATGAACATTTATATTTCTTTAATTTAATTTATTGCCTCATTTATTTATTTCATGATGTATTTCAAAGACATATTTATTTATTAATGTATTCATTTATGTATTTATTCATTTATTTAATCTTGAATAAAACGGCATTAAATACTTTCCCTATGACAAAAAATGATTTCAGTTGCAATAATAATGCCAAACCTGGATCATATTTACTCAGAACATTGCTATTTATTTAGATATTTTACACTCAAAATAAAAATAAAACCCTTTCCTCAGCTGTCAACTTTAACAATTGTCCGTGAGAATATGGTCATGTAAATGTATGTTGTCTGCATTATATGGTAACTTATGTTATTTTCCATAATCTGAGCCAGTCGAAGCATGTAAATGTTAATCAGAAGAGTCTCCAGAATGAAGCCATGGAGAACGTTGCATTTCATATTTTTCCACACAGATGTTTATCTATAGACACAAAGTAGTCCCTGTTCCTAAAGTGGGATTCAAACCAGTGTATACCAGAACAATTATTCAGGTTAATTGTTTTTACAGCTTGAGCCCTCGGTCTAGAAGTTAGTATGTAGAAGCATGAAGTCCCAGTTTTCCTCAATGTGTGTTTCCTTTTTCCTGCAGATGTGCAGCAGCAGTTGGTGGTTAAAGAAGAGGTGGCCCCTGAGCAGCAGGAGTGTAGCTCCAGTGAAGACCAGCAGCAGCCAGAGACCCCCCCACACATTAAAGAGGAACAGGAGGAACTGTGGAGCTGTCAGGAGGGAGAGCAGCTTCAAGGGCTGGAGG
>NW_022605595.1:499743-499867 GCF_008692095.1 Etheostoma spectabile | reverse complement strand
GGCTGATATCACCAAGTTCCCATTCACTCCTTTCCCTGTGAAGAGCAAAGATGATGAAGAGGAAGCTCAGTCCTCAAAGCTTCATCAGAGACAGACTCAACACATGGAAACAGAAGCTGATGGA
>NW_022605595.1:494987-499733 GCF_008692095.1 Etheostoma spectabile | reverse complement strand
GAGGACCAGAACCAGCCAGGAACTCACATCCATTTTTACAACCAGAGACTGAAGACAAAACTTCAGACTTTCCTGAACCTAGACAACTATCAAGCTTTGCTGTTGCCTCACAATGTTGCAAACAAAGAAATGAGAGCAGAGAACCTCAGTCAGGTTTAAACCCTCGGAAAAAGAACAGGTGTAGGTATCGTCGGAAATTATATCGCTGCTCTGAGTGTGGGAAACAATTCAACCAAAACTCAAATCTGAAGACACACATGCGAACTCACACCGGAGAGAAGCCGTTCAGCTGCCCCTTCTGTGGTAAAAGGTTTGGCCAGAAGGCACACCTGCAGAACCATTTGAAATGTCACACGGGGGAAAAGCCTTACAGGTGTTCAGTCTGCGATCGGCGTTTTTCACGGTTTGAACATATGAAGTTACACATGAGAACGCACACAGGGGAGCAACCGTGCAGCTGTCACAGTTGTGGAAAAAGATTCACCTGGCTTCATCAGTACAAAACGCACATGTGTGAGGGTGAATCGTCCCGGCTGCAGGAGGAACCGGGGAGCAGTCAGGAGGGAGAGCAGCTTCAAGCACTGGAGGAGGCTGATATCACCAAGTTCCCATTCACTCCTGTCCCTGTGAAGAGGGAAGATGATGAAGAGGAAGCTCAGTCCTCACAGCTTCATCAAACACAATCACATCCAGACAGTTTTGACTCACATAGACTCGAGTGTAACCCATTCATTGGACAGTTCTGGTGATGTCACCCCTTGTGTCTTGAAGGCTACATTTACATCGCTGCATTTTGAGTTTTGAGCCAAAAGTGATTTCCAGTCACCAAGTGTTTTATCTCTAAACTAACCCAATCCTCATATCTCATCAACATTCTGGTGTACTGGGTGTGAGACGGCTTTCTTTCTCCATTTTCATTGGGCCCTGTTCTCAAAATGAATACTGTTGTTGATTGTTTATTAGTTACTTTACTTGACATAGGCCAGGGTCCTGTACTACGTAGCAAGATTTGGCGCTAACAAGGTTACTTCAGGTTTTACCCAGGGTTTTCTCTATCACGACGGGGGAACAGTTGTTACCAGGTTCAATTGCCATGGTGACTTATGCTGAAGACCTAACCTGGTCGGGAGCAGGAGCTGGTCGGTGTTGGAGATTAGACATCAGCCCGTGTAAATTCACCACCTACTGACCAATCAATACTTGGTTGATAACGGCGTCACCGAAGATCAGCTGGAGCTAGAGAGAGTGAGAGGGGGAGGTGAGCTCATAAAAGTTTAGTTTAACATTTGGAGACCAACAACCCCGGAACATTCCCTGGTATCTCCCTGGTATCTTTATGAAAGATATAGTTTAGAAGCAGAGGGAATTACATATAAACTATTACGTTTTACAATGATAAAAGTACAGATTATTCAAATGGGGTTTGGTGATGGTAATTTTGCCCTTTAATAAATATAAAAACATACTCAAATGTTGGCTGAGTGAGTTTAGCCTATGGGATTTTGTACAGGTCTGTGTTCTTCATATTTACGTATCATTATAGTTTGCTCTTCTTATGTAAAATATGAAGCTCTGGTTGCCTGTGATTGGTCGTGCTGTGCAAACACCGCCTCTTTTATGTGTAAATAATTATGGAGAACCGCGGTTGTTGGGTTTGGTGAAGCTGGGTAACTGAAGTAAATCCAGGACAGGTTGATGTTGATTCATAGTACAGGCCTCTGGTTTAATGGGTTCATAGTGTTTTGCTGTGGTTCTACCTGTGATGTTATTATTGGCTATTTACATTATTATTCACGGCGTCTGTACCGCATCAAGCAAGCAGTGTGCAGGAGGCCTTAGTCGTGTAATAACTCCGATTGGACAGATAGTCTAGCTAGCTGTCTGGATTTACCCTGCAGAGATCTGAGGACCAGGTAACCATAGTCCTCAGATTGGACAGATAGTCTAGCTAGCTGTGCTGATTTACCCTGGACGACCTGAGGACCATGTACCCATAGTCCTCGATTGGACAGATAGTCTAGCTAGCTGCGGATTTACCCTGCAGAGAACTGAGGACCAGGTAACCATAGTCCCAGATTGGACAGATAGTCTAGCTAGCTGTCTGGATTTACCCTGCAGAGACTGAGGACCGGTAACCATGTCCTCAGATTGGACAGATAGTCTAGCTAGCTGTCTGGATTTACCTGCAGAACTGGGACCAGGTAACCATAGTCTCAGATTGGACAGGAGTCTAGCTCGCTTCTGGATTTACCCTGCAGAGACTGAGGACCAGGTACCATCGTCCCAATTGGACAGTAGTCTAGCTAGCTGTTCTGGATTTACCCTGCAGAGATCTGAGGACCGGTAACCATAGTCCTCGATTGGACAGATAGTTCTAGCTAGCTGTCTGGATTTACCCTGCAGAGACCTGAGGACCAGGTAACCATAGTCCTCAGATTGGACAGATAGTCTAGCTAGCTGTCTGTATTTACCCTGCAGAGATCTGAGGACCAGGTAAACCATAGTCCTCAGATTGGAGCATAGCTAGCTAGCTGTCTGGATTTACCCTCAGAGACCTGGGACCAGGTAACCATAGTCCTCAGATTGGACATATAGTCAGCTAGCTGTCTGGATTTACCCTGCAGAGACCTGAGGACCAGGTAACCATATCCTCAGATTGGACAGGTAGTCTAGCTAGCTGTCTGGATTTACCCTGCAGAGATCTGAGGACCAGTAACCTAGTCCTCAGATTGGACGATAGTCTAGCTAGCTGTCTGGATTTACCCTGCAGAGACCTGAGGACCAGTTAACCATAGTCCTCAGATTGGACAGATAGTCTAGCTAGCTGTCTGGATTTACCCTGCAGAGATCTGAGGACCAGGTAACCCTAGAAATAGAAAGGGGGATGCACATCCAACTGAAAAGAGGGACAAGCGGGGAATTACCAGCGAAAACAGAGCAATCACGGAAGTAGAACAACGTGGAAATAGACTACTAAACGTCAGATATCGAACTGGGTCAATCACTTCCAGAACCAGATCCGTCCCAGACAGAGACGCGGTGAGTGTCCCCAACAACGCAGCTCACTTGTTTCTCAATGAACTATTTTATAAAATGTGATGCAGAGCCCGGCTGCACGATATGACGAAAATTTGCAATAATGATATTGTGTGCGATAAACGGACATTAAAGTCTTTTATGGAACTAATTGAATATAAAAACCTAATAAAAAAAGGCAGCCCTTAAAACAGTGATGGTTAAATTTTAAAGTACAGTTTTCTTTTGATATTTGTATTCAACAAACAGAATAAATCTGAGTGTATTTTGCAATATGTTTATTACACCTGTTAACTTATTGGGAAGTTTGTTATGTATCATATATACAATATATACTGTATATTTATATTTAATGCACATTGGAAGATGTATCGAAGTATTTAGGAAACTTAGGAAATAAAGATTGTAAATATTAATTACAGATGGTTCTGGATTGTTTCTTTGACATACTGTAGGTGAGTAATTCATAGCCTTCCCCATTATGTTATTAATGTTTAATTATGTGTGTATCGCTATGCTGCAGAATGTATGAAAGGTAATCCAGTGGTTACTAAAGTGGGGTTTCCAGGGGTCCCAGTCAAACTGTATTATTATTATATATAACTCTGTCCATAACTAACACAATTTAGAGCTGCAAAGGTGAATGATTAGCTGTCAAATATTCTTTTAAACTCCAACTATTTTGATGATCAACTAATCAGTTTTAATAATTTTTATGTAAAAATGTTGCGATGTCACCTGGTTAACCCTTGTGTTTTCCTACAGTTTTTGTTTTTTTAAGATTAGTTTTTTGGGCATTTTAGTCTTTTATTTCTACAGGGCAGCTGAAGACATAAGTGAGAGAGACATGCAGCAAAGGGCTGCAGGGCGGAGCCGAACCTGTGGCCACTGCGCTGAGGAGTAAACATGGGCGCGTACTCTAACAGGTGAGCTACCCAGATGCCCTGGGTTAATTTTTTATACAAAGTTTTTGTGACACTTGTTGCTTTTTTCCAATATTTTTGTGCCTTTTTCAACGTTCTTTTATAAATTATTTTCTTTGAATGCTTTGAAATTGAATAAAGGGCCCAAAGTCATTGAAAGTATTGAACTGATCATTTATTTTACTCGTAAAGAACGTTCTAGAGAACTGTCCACGTAGTTTTGTGACAATTTGGTTAAAAGAAACCCAAATTTCTGTTAGAGAAACATTTTTGAAAATTGGTCAAATTTGACCTGAGGACAACAGGAAGGTTACATGTGAACATGTCCTAGTTTTTCTCTCCTCTGGGACAGGAAACTGAATATATTCCAGTTGTGGACAAAACAAGACATCTGAAGATGTCATCTTGGGCTTTTGGGAAACACTGATCCACATTTTAGAGACCAAACTTCTAATCCATTCATTCAGGAAATAATCCACACATTGATATAATCTGCAAGTCGGGCATGCAAGACGCTTCACCTCTAAAACGCTCCCGGTGGAGGATGGAACAAAGCCACGGCACAAGGGGTGGCTGTGGATCCGTGGTAGAGCAGTTGCCTATCAATTGTAAGGTTGGTGGTTGGATCCCTGGCCCTGCAGTCCCGTGTCGAAGTGCCCATGGGCAAGACATTGAACGCCAAGTTAACCCCTGAGCTGTGCCATCTGATGAACGGATGGTTCCTGTACTACATGTAAATGTGCGTTAAGTAGTTGTTATGACTATATATATATATATATATATATAT
>NW_022605595.1:493714-494977 GCF_008692095.1 Etheostoma spectabile | reverse complement strand
ATATATATATATATATATGAGAGAGAGAGAGTTTTATATATATATATATAGTTTTATATATTATAGTTTTATATATATTATATAAATATAAAAATATATTTATATTTATATATATATTTATATAAATATATATATATATATTTATTTATATATATAATTTTTGAAAAAGTAACTACCCTTCTGAAAACTCACTGACTAATCATTTGTTACACAGTAATTACCTTTTTTTGTATACCTTGTTGTAAAGTGTTACACAGGAAACAACTAAATGGTGGTAGGTAATAAATCTGATTTCATATACTGCTTTAGTACGTGGTTAAGTCTAACTCTTTTGTGTTGGATCCGATGATCAGGGAAATACACGGCCGCAGCGACTGAAAACCCCCTGGCACGGAGCGCGAGGGTTTGTTCATTGCTGCTAGCAACTTTAATGACCCTAACCACATTTACATAATAATATTCTAAACTATCAACAATAAATGTCATGTCACCGTGTGTGTTATGAACTAGTGGAAGATTAATTGACATCTTTTAGCTCAGTAAAAGTACCAGTACCACACTGTAAAATACTCTACATTTATTTCAATTCATTTACTGATTAGTACAGAACACATCAATCAACATTTCTGTAAAAATGTTTCAGTACTATAATTAGTTTGAAACAATCCTTTGGCGAAAAAACAGGAAACAATAAAACATTAGTAAAAGTTAAAATGTACAGACAGTTCCAACTATTTTTAAAACTTCACTTCTCTCACATTGAAAACAGCAATTTAGTTTAGCTTTCAACATTCACACGCAATTCAGTGTGACTCTGTTCTGACAAAGTGTGATTAGTTTTTGCCTCCTGACTGCTCCACAGTTCCTCCTGCTCCTCTTTAATGTGTGGGGGGGCTCTGGCTCCTGCTGGTCCACACTTTCAGAACAATACTCACATGTTGAGTTCATCTGCTGGCTGTAGGCTCTGCCTCTCTGTTCTCCTGTCTGACATATTTGTGTTTTCATCATGCCTGGCTAATCTTAGGTCACAAACATTGCAGGTATATCATTTCTCTCCTGTGTGGATGACCATGTGTTGGATCAGATTTAGCCAATGTGCAAATCTTCTACTACAAACAGAACAAGCAAACCGTTTCTCTTCTGTGTGAATCATCATGTGTGTCTGCAGATCTGACATGAGGTCAAATCTTCCCCTACACTCAGAGCAGCTGAATGTTTTCTTACATCCTGAATCATGTTTCAGAGAGTTTAAAGCTGACTGAG
>NW_022605595.1:493599-493704 GCF_008692095.1 Etheostoma spectabile | reverse complement strand
CTCCTTCCAATCAGCACTGTCATCAGTCTCAGGATCAGTAGAGTCTCCAGTCTTGTCTTCAGTCTCTGGTTGTAAAAGTGGATGTGAGTTCCTGGCTGGTTCTGG
>NW_022605595.1:493438-493589 GCF_008692095.1 Etheostoma spectabile | reverse complement strand
TCCTCTCCATCAGCTTCTGTTTCCATGTGTTGAGTTTCTCTGCTGGCTGGAGGATCTGCCTCTCTGTTCTCCTCAGTTTGACTCTGATGAAGATGTGATAATTGAAGGTTGACGCATTTATGTCTTCTGACCTGTTGACGCCAGATAAATC
>NW_022605595.1:492829-493428 GCF_008692095.1 Etheostoma spectabile | reverse complement strand
AACACTGCAGCTGTATTTCTTCTCTCCGGGGTGGACTCTCATGTGATCATACAGATGTCCCCTGGTGCCGAATCTTCTCCCACACTCAGAGCAGCTGAATGTTTTCTTACATCTTGAATCATATTTCAGAGAGTTTAAAGCTGACTGAGGTTCTCTGGTCTCCTTCCAATCAGCACTGTCAATACAGTCTCTCGTCTGGTCTTCAGTCTCTGGTTGTGAAAGTGGATGTGAGTTCCTAGCTGGCTCTGGTCCTCCACAGTCTTCTCCATCAGCTTCTCCTTCCATGTCTTCTGTTTCCTCTCTATTCTCCTCAGTTTGTCTCTGAAGGCCAACACACTGATGGTTCCTGAGCTGTTTGTGCCAGGTTAAGCTTTGGTCACTGCAGCTGAACAGAATATTTTCTGTGATTGTGTTTGTCTTCAGAAGTGCTTCAGCGATATTCAGAGACTGTAAAGCTGACTGAGGTTCTCTGGTCTCCTTCCAATCAATATCCAAAACTTCAGTTTCTTGTTTGATATATTGTGAGGCAGCGTCACAGCGATTAGATAGTTGTCTTTCCATGTGTTGAGTTTGTCTCTGATGAAGCTGTGAGGACTGAG
>NW_022605595.1:488360-492819 GCF_008692095.1 Etheostoma spectabile | reverse complement strand
ATCATCTTCACTCTTCACAGGGACAGGAGTGAATGGGAACTTGGTGGTATCAGCCTCCTCCAGTCCTTGAAGCTGCTCTCCTTCCTGACTGCTCCACAGTTCCTCTTTAATGTGTGGGGGGGCCTCTGGCTCTTTATGGTCCACAATTGAGCTACAGTCCTGCTGCTCAGGGAGAACCTCTTCTTTAACCACAAACAGCTGCTTTATCGCTGCAGGAACAGAGAAAAACTGGGACTTAAAACAAAACAGACAACTGATACACTCCCCCCGCAAAGATCTCATCATAATAATGGAATTACCATCTTGCTAAAATAAGGTTACAGTAGTTATTATTTCTACACGGTAACCTTATTTAATATCAGATTCAAGATGGTGAAGATAGCATGGGAGAGGACAGGCACGTTGTCAATAATCGGTTCCAAATTTATGCCGCAAATTTGGTTTCTGTAGCGGCTGCCGTGATTCCAGGCACTTGTGCTTTATATTGTATCATTATTTGAATGAAAAACAAATAATCACTATTGAATTAATATCCAACAGTCTCTTTTAGCGTCATTTTTAAATGTGCTTAGTCGGGACTTTGCCGTCACTTTTTGAAACTCTTGGCAGGACGTTACATTTAGGAAAAGATATTGGGTGGGGTTTTAAAATGTATGTTTCAGTGACACGCGGGACAAGAATGCGACATGAACCCTGGTGTCCTGGGGAAAAGTCCTGTGTTGTTTGACTCATCCACCGTACGGCTGGGTACCATTCACATTTCTATTGGATTAAAGGAAGGAGGCAAAGGAAACTACTCTCTACCGTTGTCTCTCTTCATACTACGTCATCTTACAGCGAGGAGGAATGCCTTCCTCCACAGTGCTGCAGAGAAAGCTCTGACTAGTCCACAGCATTACTGGATGGGACTAAAATGTGCTCTGGTTATTGGCATTTATTTCAACCAATCACATTCATCTTGGTCAGCACTAAGCTACGGACAAAGCCACGGTGCACCTGCAAAATAGATATCCACCAGAAGTTAGAACACCAACACAGACAGTGAAAGGGGACAAACATCCGGCCGAAATTAGGGGAAAATTAACCCTTATTTATAGCTTGATAAGCCTGATGACAACCTTGTACAAAAGACTGAATTGGTTCACATGAAAAAGAATGGTGTGTGATTTTCATCAATTCTTTCATCAGTTTTTCCCCAACATTTTGTTCCCTGGATTCACAAGAACAGGTTGAGGTAAAATTGGGGCAAAAAATAGAATAGATTACTAAATTTCTTGGAATTACCTGCTTGACGCTTCCATCTTTGCACCTGAGCCACGCTTCTTTTGCTTTTTCGTGGCATCTAAAACATAAAAAAGCAATTCATATTCAAAATTAAAATTGTTATCCATATAAAGTAGGACAGCAAACTTTTACACTTAATTTTACAACCTTCATAGACCATATAATGCTTGATGTTTTCAATTTTTTTGACAAAGAATTGTCGGACACAGCCCACGTAGCTCTCTGTAAAGTGTCTCGAGATAACTCTAATTATGATTTGATACTATAAATAAAATTGAATTGCATGACAATCCCATTACAATAAAATTTAAGTGATATGAACTAAACTATTTTTTAGATTAAACAGATGTTGACAACGTTTCCTTTTGAGGACATTATTTGAAAATGGGGAAAAATTAGAAGTTGGAAAAAAAGGTTAGAAATTGCAATATATCGCAATTTGTTTAAAATCGCAATAATATCGTATCATGATGATATTGGGAGGCGTATGACGATTCCATCTGGAGTCTGGTGGAGATATGCTGCTCTATACACACTAAAAGCAGTGATTATTTACATGGAGTCTGGTGGAGATACGCTGCTCTATACACGCTAAAAGTAGTGATTATGTACATGGAAGTCTGGTGGAGTATGCTGCCTTATACACGCTAAAAGTAGGATATTTACATGAGTCTGGTGGAGATCTGCTGCTCTATACACGCTAAAAGTAGTGATTATTTACATGGAGTCTGGTGGGATATGCTGCTCTATACATGCTAAAAGTAGTGATTATTTAAATGGAGTCTGGTGGAGATTGCTGTCTATACACGCTAAAGTGTGATTATTTACATGGAGTCTGGTGGAGATATGCTGCTCTATACACGCTAAAAGTATGTGTTATTACATGGAGTTGGTGGAGATATGCTGCTCTATACACGCTTAAAAGTAGTGATTATTTACATGGAGTTCTGGTGAGATTGCTGCTGCTCTATACAGCTAAAGTGTGATTATTTTACATGGAGTCTGGTGGAGATATGCTGCTCTAACACGCTAAAAAGTAGTGATATTTACTGGAGTCGTGGAGATATGCTGCTCTATACACGCTAAAAGTAGTGATTATTTACATGGAGTCTGGTGGAGATATGTGCTCTATAACACTAAAGTAGTGATTATTTACATGGAGTCTGGTGGAGATATGTGCTCCTAACACTAAAAGTAGTGATTATTTACAGGAGTCTGGTGGGATATGCTGCTCTATACACACTAAAGTAGTGATTATTACATGGAGTCTGGGGAGATATGCTGCTCTATAACACTAAAAGTAGTGATATTAATGGCGTCTGTGGAGATTATTGAGGTCTATAACACTAAAGTAGTGATTACCAAGGTACCTACCATATTTTTCTTGGGATCAATAAACAACTATCTATCTATCTATCTATCTACCTCGTCGCTCGTTCTCCTCTTTTGAACGACAAAGTTCCTCCTCGTACTCTGCTATCGTTCTTTCAAACAGCCCAAATATCTCTTCAGCAGCCGCAGTTAGTCGCTGCTTCCACATTCATAAACTCAACACAACGAATGCTAACTGGCGTTCTTTCTTCTTTTCCATGTTGTTCAAAGTGTGAAGTCAGCCGCAGTGAAGACTATAGCTTCCGGTACATGTTAGTTGCTGAACTTCAAAATAAAAGTCCACAAGTGTTTCAGGCTTCTTGAAAAATAAAAACACATACACAAGCATGGAGATTAATGGTAGTACGAGTTCTTAATAAACGCCATAGTGTCTATAGGTTAGCACTGTTAGTTGATGGTGTATGTGGTATTGCTTCGGTTTGATTGTGTGTATTTTATTTTACAGACTAAAGTTAACTAAAGCCTTTGTTGTATTATCCGAGTCGGAAGGTGGTGGTGTGGCGCTAACAGGGGACGTTTCAATCCTCCAAAAAACACGAAGAAGACGAAGAACAAGAAGATTCTTACGTTTCGTGGAGAAAGAGACGCCCCGGACGGCCGGATGTGGTTTTATAAAACACCTGCTGTGTCTCAAATCGCGCACTTCTGTACTAAATACTAACTATTTGAGTACATAGTGTGTGTGTTCACTGTGTGTAATGTGTAATAACAACAGAGTGGAAATTGTAATTTCCCCTTGAGGGACCAATAATGTATACATTATATCATGTTATATTGTATTTTGTTATATGTTATTATATTATTAGTAATTACTAATAAATGACACGTTATTATTATTATTATTATTATTATTATTATCATTAAATTGGTGCATAATAGTGTATCCGAATACAGGAAATTAAGTTGTTGATGCTCAAAACGCACGCACACACACACACACACACACACACACACACACACACACACACACACACACACCACACACACACACACCTGAGACCACACACACACACACACACACACACACACACACACACACGCTGAGACATACGCGCACGCACACACACACACACACAGTAGACTACACCACTGATTAATCAACGATTAATCGATGCTGACCGCGGATATTCGTGTCGGACTCGGTGTGAAAGGGTTAACCTTTAACATCTCACTTCTTCTTCCGTTGTTGTTCTTTTCGAGCCAGGCCTTTAGCAGGAGCTAGCTGCAGCTAAAGCTAACGGCTAACAGCTAACAGCTAACGGCTACCGGTAGCCTAGCAGCGATAACAGCGTTTCCGGTCAGAGGAAGGAACCAACCTGCTCCGCGTGGCTTTGTTCCAGGGCTGTGTCTCAAATCGCGCACTTCCCTTAGTGCACTTACAGAAGTACACTTCGTGCACTACGTACTATCTTGCATAGTGCGTAATTTGACAAGATGTTTGTCTCAAATCGCGCACTTCCATTGGCACTTACGGAAATGACGATCACATTTCATCCCTTCTTCTTCTGTACAATTGGGAATTTCACCAGGAGAAGCATTCCATTCTGCTATTTTGTTTCGCGAAAAATTTTCCTGCTTTGTTTTTGATATTTTAACAAAATAAATGTGATGTTTATTTGCTCCGTGTCACGCCAGGATGACGATTGCGACACCGCAGTCATGTCCACCGGGTGGGGTGACATTAGCTGAAAACCGTACACCCAACTGTATCGTAATATTCGTTCTTGTTACTGCACTCTTAATTCATTAATTATACCCATTCTTTCAGTCCACTCTTTTATGT
>NW_022605595.1:485601-487437 GCF_008692095.1 Etheostoma spectabile | reverse complement strand
AGGTACCTCCAGACCTGCATTTAAATAGACCCATTCCTTTATATTATTATATGTTTACTACAGTCATGCAACGTGTAATCACAAAAGATAACAAAAGTTAACTGTTTAATATAATTTTATTTAAAAATGTGCTTGTAGTTCTGCAGGCTCGCCCCAGGCCGTAGCTAGTCTGATGGGGACAGGGACATGAGGGGGGACTTCAGACTCTCCAGGGATCTACGGTCTATGGGCATCGTGCCCCTAAATGACGGCCCCTCTATTCCTCGTTTGTCCCGAAGAGACGGGTTATACAGGATAATCATCAGGGGAGGCTAGTATATACATCAGGTGGAGGCAGTATATACACATCAGTGGAGGCAGTATAAACAGTATCTACCACAGGTGGAGCAGTAACAGCAGATACGTTTTAACCTGAGCGTTACGCTACTGTTAAAGTTCCCGGCTGACAATCAGCTGATCGCTATTTTGCTGAGCTAACGCTCACATCAGATTATGTACAACTTGTTAAGATATACATAACACTAAAATCGTCTACAAGGGACGAAAGTTTAACACAAACAACAAATACTACAACCATGTAATGTTAGCTTAGAACTTATTTGCCATATGGTTAAACTGCCGCTGTTAGCTAGCTAAGGTAGCTTGCTAGCACGTCAAATATGGTACTAATAAACGTTATAATTCGTGTACAAAAATTATATCGACTGTAAAATAACCAAATATACATTACAGGGGCTTATATGTATAGCAAAAAGACTCACGTTCAACTTTGTATTGCTCCGTCGGTCTCGCTATCGCGTCTTCGGCGCCGCTATCTAGTTTTTCAACGGTTGTTAGCTCCGCCCCTTCCGCTACGTAGCAAGATGGCGACCCGTTGAGTGTGGAAAGTGTCCATCGGTCCGCACTCAACTGTCTGTACGTTTGTATGGTGCACCATCCGGGACTTTAAGCTGCACTGCATTTGACGCACCTTCGCAATGGGAAAGCACGCACATGCTCAGGTTCTATACATGCACTAATGGAGAGATGTCAGAGTGAGGGGGGGGGGGCACATGCGGGACTTGAACCGGTGACCCTCCGGTTCACAATCAGAATCAGCTTTACTCGCCAGGTATGAGGACACATACGAGGAATTTTTCTTTGGACCATCGTTACTCACACTGTGCTTACACACAAAACAACCAAAACAAAAAAATATACACACTGTAATATACACACAATATATACACACTAATATATATACACACTAATATATATACACACAATATATACTCTAAACAGAACAATATAGAGGCATGAGTTAACAGAGTTCAATAAAAACTATTTAAATATGTAGCATAGTGCAAAGGACACTGGGATAAATAGCATTATGTTATTATATTACAATATGAACATTATGGACAGTTCTGAAATAGGAAATGAGAGTGATGAATGAATAACAAATAAGAGAGATGTGAGAATGGGAATGATGAGTAAAAAGTAAATAATAAATAAGTGAGATATGAGAATGATGAATAATACTAAATAAGTGGAATAATAAGTTCCCAACCCAACGCCCTGCTGACTGAGCTGTGAAGGAGAAAAACACAGAGCACTATTCCGTATATATCAAAAATATAATGTTATGTTAGTGTTATTGGGCATTTTAAGTTGGTAAATGGAAATCCTGCAGCTTTCTTAGTGGGTATACTGCGTATACCTGTACATACAGAAACTTCATGTGTATAACAAGATTAGATCATATCTTATTATTATTATTATTATTATTAATCTCACTGTTCACCATTACAACTCCCTAACTATGGAAATACCGTACATATCCACACTCCTTATATT
>NW_022605595.1:481431-485591 GCF_008692095.1 Etheostoma spectabile | reverse complement strand
TATTTCTACTTGATATTTATACAATTTGTGCAACTGCAACACAGAATTTCCCTTCGTGGATCAATAAACAGAATCAATAAATTAAATTACCTATCAAATAGAGAGGAAAACATTGAGAGAACACATTTCACGTTAGAGAAGACGTTGTTGTCGTCTCCGGGTCACACAGTTTGTTATGAAGATCCATTGCCACTTATTAAAAGTTGTTTTTATTGACATCCAAAAGGCTGCACGGACAGAAACCTGTACCAGAGAGATGGACCGGGTTGAATTATTATTGTTTTTATTGTTATTGCTTTAACTTTTCTGAGAGCCACTTCCTTTTTCCCCGTGCAGGCTGGAGAGACCTGGAGGAGGAAGGAGCTCAGGCGGATGTTTGGTTTTAAGTTTTAAGAGAATTTGGCAGATTTGGGAGGACAACGTCCGGAAAGCACTTTACCATGGACTCAGACGCCAGCGACCACGTGTCCTCGCGCTGGTCCGGCCTTCGGGGTGAGGTGACGACCGCTGTTTGGTCTCACATAGGTAGTTCGGCTGGTTTGGTCCAGACCGAGGGCGACAGACGGCACATTGATTTTTAGCATTTTCAGCCGTTTCAGTTCCTTTTCACACCAATGGCTATGTTCAAATGCACATAACATTTCAGTTGTTGTAGCTCTTTCCACGGCTGATAGATGGATAGGTAGATAGATAGATTGGTAGATAGCCTTTATTATTAGACTCACGGTCCATAAAAACAACAACAACAAAAAGATACAGACACCAATGAATAATTTATTGTCCTTTAATAGCTTTAAATAAATAGATTAGATTAGATTCAACTTTATTGTCATTACACATGTACAGGTACAAGGCAACGAAATGCAGTTTGGGTCTAACCAGAAGTGCAATAGCAGTAAGTGCAGGATATACAATGGTTCCGTAAGTGCAAGACATGGATATGTAATGAATAAATATAGAAAGAATACATTATAAACAGAGTTTTACAGATGGGTTTGTCCATGAATACAAAATATAGATAAAAGGTATTGTGAGCAAGATTTACAGCTAGGAATTTGGTGGATATTACTATAATTGCAAATTTTTACAGATATGTGCAAACAGCATAATTACTAATGAAATAAGGTAAAGTTTGGGCAGAAACTATCCGAATTAAAGTGCGGTGGGGAAGTAATTGCATATTACAGTTAAAGTACGGTAGTGCGGATGTAAATGTAAACAATTGGTACTGTAAATAAATAAACAGTCAGCAGTGCAAATGAAATGTAGGTAGTGCAAAAAGGTAAGTAGTGCAAAAGATGCAGATGTAAACAGTCGTTACTATAGTAACAGTCAGCAGTGCAGATGAACATTATAATATGCAGATAACAAAGGAGGCAGGTGTGAGAGGGAGAGGAGAGTCTGTCAGTATATGAGGGGAGTGGGCATGAGGATTAGAGTTCAATAAAGAGACAGCTCGGGGAAAAAACTGTTCTTTAGTCTGCTGGTCCTGGTCCGGAGGACCCTGAAACGCCTGCGGAGGGCAGGAGAAAAACAGTCTGTGGGCTGGGTGAGAGGAGTCCTTCAGGATGCTGCGAGCTCGATGCAGACAGCGTTTCCTCTGGATGTGCTCGATGGCGGGCAGTGGAGTCCGGTGATGCGCTGGGCGGTTTTCACCACCAGCTGCAGTGCCTTGCGCTTGCAACAGAACAGCCCCATACCACACTGTTGCACAGTTTGTCAGGATGCTTTCTATTGCACAGCGATAGAAGTTCACCAGGATAGTTGAGGAAAGCTGATTCTTCCTCAGTGTCCTCAGGAAGAAGAGGCGTGGTGAGCCTTCTTGACCAGGCAGGAGGTGTTGGTTGACCAGGACATGTCCGCCGAGATGTGGATCCCAGAAACTTGAAACTGGAGACACGTCAACAGCCATTCCATCGATGTGGATGGTGTCGTGCTGCCTCTTGGCTCCTTCTGAAGTCCACGATGAGCTCCTTGGTTTGGTGGTGTGAGGAGCTGGGATTTCAGTGCACCATGTGGCAGGTGCTGGATCTCTCCTGTAGGCAGTCTCATCGTTGTTGTGATGAGACCAATCACCGTAGTGTCGTCCGCAAACTTGATGATGGAATTAGATTCGTACACAGGCTTGCAGTCGAGGTGAAGAGGGAGTAGAGAACGGGCTCAGCACACAGCCCTGTGGTACACCAGTGTTGAGTGTGAGACGTGGAGCAGTTGGAGCCTGATCGAACATTCTGGGGTCGTTGGTAAAAAGTCCAAAATCCAATTGCACGTGGAGGTGTTGTGCCCAGGTCTCAAGTTTGGCTATTAACTTAGCCGGATGACGGTGTTGAATGCTGACTGAAGTCAACAAACAGTAGTGCATAAGTGTTCTTATTGTCCAGATGTGTGAGCACAGAGTGCAGTGCCATGGAAAACCGCATCCTCTGTGCTCCTATTGCTACGGTAGGCGAATGGTGTAAGTCCAATGTTGATGGTAGCGAGTCCTTTAGGTGTGCCAGGACCAGCCGCTCAAAGCACTTCATTACGATGGGTGTGAGTGTAAGGGCGGTAGTCGTTAAGGCACTTCGGGCTGGAGTGTTTGGCACTGGCACAAAGGAAGTGCATTTAAAGCATGTTGGTACAGCAGCTTGGGCAAGGACAGGTTGAAGATGTCTGTAAAAACTCCAGCGAGCTGCTCCGCACATGCCCTGAGTAAGCTTCAGGGATGTTATCCGGTCCAGCAGCCTTGTGGTGCTGATCCTGCCAGTGCCTTGCAGACATCTGTGGAGGAGAGTGTGATGGGGGGGTGGTCAGCTGAGGGTTTGAGCTTGGTGGCAGTTTCTCTGTTGTCTCTTTCAAAGCGAGCATAAAAGTCATAAGCTGTTCAGGAAGTGACATCAGTGGCTACGGGGTGGAGTGAGTGGGTTATAGTCACTGATGGCCTGAATGCCCTGCCCATGCGTCGAGGATCAGCGTTGGATAGTGTCTCTATCTTCAGCTTGTAGCAGTGCTTGGCCTCTTTGATGCCCCTTTCAGATTTGCGGATGTGCTATAGCTGTGCGTCTCCTGATTGAAGGCAGTATTGCGTGTCTTCAATAGGAGTCGCACTTTCCTGTTCACCATGGCTTCTGATTTGGTGTGGTGATCTGCTTCTGGGTTGTAACAGTGTCTATGGTGGTGTTATATAATCCAGTACAGAGGAGGTGTAGCAGTCAATGTCCGTGTGAGAGCCACGGTGGCTTGAGTAGCAAACGTACTCCAGTCTGTGTGTAGAAACCTTTCCTGAAGTGATGAATCGCTCCTGCAGGCCACACCTTGATGGTCTTCACTGATGGCTTCACGCGGTTGATGAGAGGTGCATATTTGGGGGTGAGAACAAAGAAAGGTGATCTGACTGTCCAGGTGGGGGAGGGGTGTCGCGAGTAGGCTCCAGCCATGTTGTGTAAACATGGTCTAAAGTTTGTTTTCTCTGGTGTGACAAGAAACATGCTGGTGAAATTTTGGTAGCTGATTCAAGTTGAATGATTAAAATACCAGCGACAATAAACAGCAGCTTCCGGGTGAACGGTCTGTTGTTTACTAATGGCTGCGTGAAGTTCTTTCATAGCAAACTTGGCGTCAGCGTCCGGGGGAATATAGGCTGCAGTGATAATCGTACAAGTGAACTCCCTCAACGTCATAAATAAATGTTGTGCGTGACTTGACAATTTAACGTTACTCTGTTTGTGACTTGGACATTGATACAACAGAAATCAGTACCTGTAGTACCTTGACGCTCTTGACCCTGGAGTGTATAATAATGGCGCAACATGGAGTATTTTTATAAATCTGGAGAGATGGGGAGCAAGCTCTGGCCTAAACATCCAAACATGGGCACGAATCAATCAGCTGTCAGGAAAGAAAACAAAACGTCTCGCACCGTGCTAGTACCAAGCTCTTGTTAGCTTGTCTTTTAAAATGGGCAAGTGTCTGAAGGTCTGGCTAGAGATGCGGACCAGTTGAGCGTTTACACCCGTTTACATCGCCATGGTGACTTATGCTGCGCAAAACTCACAACAAAACTCATGAATCACAGCACAACAAATGTACTGATCTAAATATTTTGAAATGATTTCCATTTATTACTTAAAGAACTGTCATAATACACTGCGTGTTCAAGCCAGGGAGGGGGGGGGGGGGGG
>NW_022605595.1:480441-481421 GCF_008692095.1 Etheostoma spectabile | reverse complement strand
GTGACAAAGGACTTTCACCGTGGAAATGCGTGTTCCTTGGGAGTGTTTTCATCCGAACCACGATCTTTACTGTTTGTTTTGGTGCCTAAACTTAACTGTTGTCACCACATAACAGCTTGTCTTCTCCTGTACCTGACTCAACGCCCCCTATTCTCCATAACTACCAACTGCCGCTGATACGACCAAGCTCTGTAGCCAGAAACTGGACCTGACTGAAAGCCCCCTATTCTCGGGTAGCTCGACTACCAACTACCGCTGATCCGGCAGAGCTGCTTTTAACATGCTCCATTCACGCAAACAGAAAATTTCGTTGACTGTATCTTTTTACGGCAACCCTCCAAAGAGATTTATCAACTTACTTTAAAGCAACACCTTTTTCTTTTATACCGTAAAATAATGATTTGTTCATCAACTCATAACAGGGTAAACGGCACGTCTGCATTCGCTTTGCGGCCCTCTATCGACTGTAACAACACTATGCAAGTTTGCCAGATCAGGTAGTGGATCTGTAGTCCAAATGAGACAGCGGAAGTTGGACGGAAGAGGAAAAGTGCTTTGGTGTTGTTTTAAGTAACAACACTAAAAAAATATTTCACACTTCTGGTTAAACTTTCCAATTAATCTGCGCTTCACATGCAATCTGTATTCGTTGAACCAATCAGTGGTCTTGGGCTAAGCTCTAAACGCAGCGACGCTTGCTTTGCTAAATAGTCTCAAGAAGGAACGTGTTTTGTGATGTCTTGTCTAAACTACTTTTAAAAACTCAAAGATATTTAGTTAACAGTCCTTTAAGGCAAACTAAAGCAACATGGAATTGCAATGGTAAAATTTTCAAATATAAAATAATAATGTATTAATTTATTTAAATGTATTCCAGATATAAAACAGATTGTTGTTAAAGAGGAGCAGGGGGAGTGTAGCTCCAGTGTGGACCAGCAGGAGACAGAGTCCCCCCCACACATTAAAGAGGAGCAGGAGGA
>NW_022605595.1:479019-480431 GCF_008692095.1 Etheostoma spectabile | reverse complement strand
TGGAGCAGTCAGGAGGGAGAGCAGCTTCAAGGTATGGTTGAGTTATGAAAACGTCATGCAATTAGTTAAACCTTTTAAAAGATTTGAAAGAGTTCATGAAATTAGCACAAATCTTGAAAAGTTTTGGTTAAATAATGAAATTACTAAAATCCTTGAAACTTATGGAAAAGTCACAAAATTAGTAAAATAATTGAAAGGTTTTAAAATAGCCATAGAATTACGAAAATCCTTCAGCGTTTTGGAAAAGTTATGAACAAGTCATGAAATTACTAAAACCCTTACAAGATTTGGAAAAGTTTGGAAGTGTCATGGAATTACCAAAAGTCTTTAAAGTTTTTGGAAAAGTCACCAAATTAGTCAAATTATTGAAGGTTTTGGTAAGTTGGGTAACTTCAGGTGTGACCCTAGGATTTAAGTGTTCCGACGGTGGTTCAGTTCTTACCAGGGTACAGTAGTAGAAATATCCTTCTGTGTTTTGGAAATGTTATGAAAAAGTCATAGCATTACTAAAATTCTTAAATGTTTTTGGAAAAGTCACAAAATCAGTCAAATTGAAGGTTTTGAAAAAGTCATGGAATTACTAAAATCCTTAAACGCAGGGGGACACATGTAGTTACCTTAATGAGGTAACTACATGTGTGGCCCTGGGTTTATAAGGATTACAATGGTGGTTAATTGGTTACCTGGGTACTTATGCTGCACACCTAACCTGCTCCTGACCTACTGGTTATCTACGAGTAGGGCTGGGCAATATGTTGATATTATATGGACATTGATTATGAGGCTGGATATCGTGTTATATTCGGGATCTTATTATCGTGATATGGCATAAGTGTTGTCTTTTCCAGGTTTTAAAGCCTGCCTTACAGTAAAGTGATATAATTTTCTGAACTAACTAGCTGTTTTAATGTTTGCCTTTACCCACTTTAGTCATTGTATCCACATTATCGGTGATTATGAAAGCACCAATAGTCAATAGTATGGTTGTGATGATTGATGCTTGATCTGCTGCCGCTTGCTCAAATCCATTATATTTTAGGAGTAAAATAATGCTCTGGGTTGTTTTCATTTCTTTAAACCAATCACATCTTGGGCGGTTCTTAGCTCTGGTCTCAGCAACGGCGGCTCTGTGTAATAGTCTTGGGAAGAAACTTGTTTTGGTGGAACATGTTTTGTTCAAACTACTCCCAAATACCCAAATATATTTAGTTAACAGTCATTTAAGATGCAATATGACATTTTGGAAGTAAAGTGTCTAAATATACAATAATAATTGTTCATTTGTATTCCAGACATAAAACGGATTGTTGTGAAAGAGGAGCAGATGGAGAGTAGTCCTATTGTGGACCATGAACCCCCCCCACACATTAAAGAGGAACAGGAGGAACTGTGGAGCAGTCAGGAGGGAGAGC
>NW_022605595.1:478407-479001 GCF_008692095.1 Etheostoma spectabile | reverse complement strand
AGGCTGATATCACCAAGTTCCCATTCACTCCTGTCCCTGTGAAGAGTGAAGATGAAGAGGAAGGTAGGAACAATGGAAACCCCTTAATTTAACCTTTGTGTTGCCCTCCTTGGTAAAATTAACTATTATTACACTATTTCCAAAGTATGTATCACTTTTTTCTGCGCTATATCTAACTACCACCGGATTCACCACTAATATTTCTTATTACCACCATTACTAGTTTCCCACTTACTTTTGGAATTCACAAGTCTGAAATTAAATTTCTGATGTAGAAACTTTGAAAAATTTGACCCAAGGACAACAGCAAGGTTAACAGGTTCTTTGGGAGCGAACAGACACAATCTGTAAAACTGTAGAGCATTAAAGTTCAAGAGACGCTGGTTTATTTCATTTTTAGTATGAAACAAGACTGAACAGTTTCTGAAAGATCTAGCACAGAAAACGTCTAACTAGTTCTTCTAACTTTCATTTTATGTTGCATTAAGTTACAGTTATCAAATGCTGTTCCACAAATATTTTCCTATCTTCTTTTATCTCACTTGAACAGGGCTTCAGAGACAAACTCAACACATGGAAACAGAAGCTGATGGA
>NW_022605595.1:472129-478397 GCF_008692095.1 Etheostoma spectabile | reverse complement strand
GAGGACCAGAACCAGCCAGGAACTCACATCCACCTTTACAATCAGAGACTGATGATAGTGTCGATAGCGATTTCTGGAAGGAGAGCACAAAACGTCTGACATGTTTAAATTCTCTGGAACATAAGGAAGTTCCTGTCAGTGCTGACAAAGAAAAAGATTCAAGATGTGAGAAAACATTTAGCTGCTGTGAGTGTGGGAAAAGATTTGGCCGCAGGACACGCCTAAATAGACACATGAAATGTCATACAGGAGAAAAACCTTTCAGCTGCTCAGTTTGTAAAAAATCTTTTTCAGAGAATGGAAGTTTACAGAAACACATGCGAGTCCACACAGGAGAGAAGCCATTCAGCTGCTCAGTCTGTAAAAGACATTTTGCATGGAAAGGTCATTTTCAGAGTCACATGAGAATTCACACAGGAGAGAAACCTTACAGCTGCTCATTCTGTGATAAAGCTTTCCGTGAAAGTGGAAATCTTAAGAGACACATGGCCCTCCACACAGGAGAGAAGAAATACGTCTGCAGTTTTTGTGACCAAAGATTCACCTGGCCTCAACAGCTCAAAATCCATCAGTGTGTTGGTCAACATTTACAACTAGAGACTGGAAACCAGCCTGGAGACTCTTCTGAACCTGAGACTGATGACAGTGCTGATTGGAAGGAAACCAGAGAACCTCAATCAGCTTTAAACTCTCTGAAACATGATTCAGGATGTATGAAACCATTTAGCTGCTCGGAGTGTGGGAAGTCATTTGGCACCAACGCACATCTGAAGAGACACATTATAACTCACACAGGAGAGAAAGCTTTCAGCTGCTCTGATTGTGGGAGAAGATTTGGCCGTAAGGCACATCTACAAGAACACATGATGACTCATACAGGGGAGAAACCGTTCAGCTGCTCAGTTTGTGAGAAATCTTTTGTATGGAGAGGACGTTTATTGAAACACATGAGCGTCCATACAGGAGAGATCCCTTTTGGCTGCTCAGTGTGTGATAAAAGATGTTGGCACAAGTCAGATCTGAAGAGACATATGATGACTCACACAGGAGAAAAACCTTTCAGCTGCTCAGAGTGCGGAAAAAGATTCATACAGAGGGCACAACTGACACAACACATTACAGTCCACACAGGGGAGAAAAATTACAGCTGCGGTGTTTGTGATAAAACATTTGCCTGGGCTTCACAGATCAAGAGACACAAATGTGTTGGTCGTCAGCTGTCACAGCTTCATCAGAGTCAAACTGAGGAGAACAGAGAGGCGGAGCCTCCAGCCAGCAGCGACCCAGGCTGCATCTCATAACACTTATCTGATAGCTCCTCGGCTGAACCGGAACTCGTTCTGTCCCTCCTTGGTGAAGGCCATCTCAAAGCTCTTATTTGTGTCCCCGAAGAGGGAGCATTGAGGAGGATTGATCGAGGATACAGAGAGCAGTCTTCGTGGAAGCTGTGCAGCTGAACGAGTTGCTAATTCCTCCCAAACAGCTGACGTAGTCATGTGACGATTCAGAGGAAACAACATCTCATCTCTCTAAAACACATTTACTCGTTGCCTCTCTCTTCCTTTCCCTCCCGTCTCTCCCGTGCCTCCACGGTGGGAGTCAAGGAGGCAATTAAATGGCTATGAACATAAGATCAATCCACATTGTGTAAATGAAATGGGAAATCACTGTGGCAAAAACCTATTAAGCTGCTCTGGGACTGGAGCCTCTTCTGATCCTGAGACTGATGACTGATCCTGACCCTAAGGAGACCAGAGAACCTCAGTCAGCTTTAAACTTGGAAACAAATCCATGTGTGAAGAAAGGCCGGCATCAGTGCGGTTTCTGTCAGTGAGTCACCTCTGCGTTCAATAACTTTAGTAACTTAATTTCTCTGGTTATTGTATCGATTCATGTGCTGATATTTTGTGTCATCAAACGTTGTACATCAAACCAAAAACTACGTAACATACGCAGAGATGTTCCCACCTGGGCGGCCAGAGCTCAGTTAGATCGGCCGTCCATGTTTAAAGGATTACTCCTCGACGCAGCGGCTTCGACTCCGACCTGCGGCCCTTTGCTGTGTGTGATCTCCTCCTCATGTACTGGACCAGACTGGCCAGTTCATTAAGTACTACAGTACATCTCCTCATGTACTGCACCAGACTGGCCAGTTCATTAAGTACTACAGTACATCTCACTACAGTACTACAGTAGATAGGTGTGATATTCAGATGTCCTGATCCAACGTGTTGGTACACGTGGTCTGCCGCTGCGAGGACGATCGGCTGCCTTTCCTGTCCCTGTAGTTCTGTCCTAGACATCTCACAGTAGGGACATTGCGATGTATTGCTGTCCTCATGCCTGCTTGCACCTTGACGCCTAAGGCACATTTACGCAGTTTAGCGGGGACCCTGGACTTTCCAGATTTTCCAACTGGGACCAAAATGGCCGACCGCCTCAGCTGTTGTTGTCTTTTTGACCCTTCAACAGGTGCATGTTCATTAAATGTTTATGGTTCATTGAACAAGCATGGAAACCATTGGATGCCCCCCCCCCCCCCCCCCCCCCCACTGGTCCAACCGAGGAGCAGCTTCTCTAAGAGACTCCGACAGCTTCATGTCGCACGGACCGCTACAGGAAGTCCTTCCTACCACAATAAAACTCTTTAACACGTCACCCCTGGGTGCTATAAGACCCTGTTACTCCACAATACTGCACTATACTATATATTATACTATACTAATACTGCACTATACGATATATTTATACTATACTAATATTCTTGCACTATCTATAGTATATATACTTACTAATACTGCACTATACTATATATTTACTACACTAATACTACTGCACTATACTAACTATTTACTATCACTAATACTGCACTATACATATATCTACCTACTAATACTGCACTATACTATATATTATACTACACTAATACTGCACTATACTATATATTATACTATACTAATACTGCAATATACTATATATTATACTGCACTAATACTGCAGCCTGCACAATTGGTTTATTAACATTTTACCATATTATTTAAGCAGGTGCACATTTTGTTTCCCCATCCTGTATATATCCAAATATTTGTTCTTATATTTTATTCTTATTATTGTTTCATGTACACTGTATGTATGTATGTATATTTTTCCTAGTATCTCATTTATATTTATATTCTGTGTTGTGCTGGTCCTGGTCCGGGGACCCTGAAACCTGCCGAGGGCAGGAGATAAAACGTCCTGTGGGCTGGTGAGAGGAGTCCTTCAGATGCTGCGAGCTCATGCAGACAGCGTTTCCTCTGGATGTGCTCATGGCGGCATTGGAGTCCCGTTGATGGCGCTGGTTTTCACCACCCGCTGCAGTGCCTTGCGCTCTGCAACAGAACAGCTCCCATACCACACTGTTGCACAGTTGTCAGGATGCTTTTCTATTGCACAGCGATAGAAGTTCACCAGATAGTTGAGGAAAGCTGTTCTTCCTCAGTGTCCTCAGGAAGAAAGCGCGTGAGCCTTCTTGACCAGGCAGGAGGTGTTGGTTGACCAGGACATTTCCGCCGAGATGTGGATCCCCAGAAACTTGAAACTGGAGACACGCTCAACAGCCATTCCATCGATGTGGATGGTGTCGTGCGTGCTCTTGGCTCCTTTCTGAAGTCCACGATGACTCCTTGTTTTGGTGGGTTGAGAGCTGGTTATTTTCAGTGCACCATGTGGCCAGGTGCTGGATCTCTTCCCTGTAGGCAGTCTCATCGTTGTTGCTGATGAGACCAATCACCGTATGTCGTCCGCAAACTTGATGATGGAATTAGATTCGTACACAGGCTTGCAGTCGGAGGTGAAGAGGGAGTAGAGAAACGGCTCAGCACACAGCCCTGTGGTACACCAGTGTTGAGTGTGATGGACGGGAGCAGTTGGAGCCTGATCGACATTCTGGGTCTGTTTGGTAGAAGTCCAAAATCCATTGCACGGAGGTGTTGATGCCCAGGTCTCCAGTTTGGCTTATTAACTTAGCCGGGATGACGTGTTGAATGCTGAGCTGAAGTCAACAAACAGTCATTCGTGCAATAGTGTTCTTATTGTCCAGATGTGAGCACAGAGTGCAGTGCCATGAAACCGCATCCTCTGTGCTCCTATTGCTACGGTAGGCGAACTGTTAGTCCAATTTTGATGGTAGCGAGTCCTTAGGTGTGCCAGGACCAGCCGCCTCAAGCACTTCATACGATGGGTGTGAGTGCTACAGGGCGGTAGTCGTTAAGGCACTTCGGGCTGGAGTGTTTTGGCACTGGCACAATGGACGTGCATTTAAAGCATGTTGGTACAGCAGCTTGGGCAGAGACAGGTTAGAATTGTCTGTAAAACTCCAGCGAGCTGCTCCTCCACATGCCCTGATACGCTCCAGGGAGTTATCCTCCGCAGCAGCCTTGTCGTGCTGATCCTGCTCATGCCTTGCAGACATCTTGGAGAGAGTGTGATGGGGGGGTGGTCAGCTGAGGGTTTGAGCTTGGTGGCAGTTTCTCTCTCTTTTGTCTCTTTCAAAGCGAGCATAAAATCATTAACTCGTTCAGAAGTTGACATCATGGCTACGGGGGTGGAGTGAGTGGGTTTATAGTCACTGATGGCCTGAATGCCCTCACATGCGTGCAGGATCAGCGTGAGAAGTGTCCCTCTATCTTCAGCTTTGTAGAGTACTTGGCCTCTTTGATGCCCCTTTTCAATTTGCCCTGGATGTGCTATAGGCCTGTGCTCTCCTGATCTGAAGGCAGTATTGCGTTCTTCAATAGGAGTCGCACTTTTCCTGTTCATCCATGGCTTCTGATTTGGGATGTGTGTCTGGCTTCTGGGTTGTAACAGTGTCATGGTGGTGTTATATAATCCATACAGAGGAGTGTAGCAGTCATGTCCGTGTGAGAGCCACTGGTGCTTGAGTGAACGTACTCCAGTCTGTGTGTAGAAACCTTCCTGAAGTGATGATCTGCTCCTGCAGCCACACCTTGATGGTCTTCACTGATGGCTTCACGCGTTGATGAGAGGTGCATATTTGGGGGTGAGATGTATATATATACATAATATAACATATATATACATATATATATACATATTATATATATATAAGTATATATATATATATATATATATTAATATAATATATATAATATATCTATATATATCATATATAACATATATATACATAATAATATACATATATATATACATAATATATCTACTTATATATATACATATATATATACTATATATACATATATACATAATAACATATATATATCTACATATATACAATATATACATAAATATATATATATCTACACATATATATATATACATATCTATATATACATATATAATACCACAATATATATATATTATACATATATATATACATATAATATATATATACATACATATATTATACATATACTATATTATATACTATATTATACATATATATATATACAAATATATACATATATATACATATACATACATACATATATATATTATGTATATATATATAATAATAACAACACACATATATATATATATGTGTATATTATATATATATAAAATATCTACATATATATATATACATATATAATACCTATAGTATATATATATTACAATATAACATTATATATAATATATATACATAAATATCACATATATCTATATATACATATATACATATATATATATACACACAATATATATATATATAATTATATATTACACACATTATATAATACACATATTATATATATATTTATATTATATATATATATACCATAATATATATATCATATATATTATCTATCGGTTTAGATAATAGAACGCAACTACAATTAAAGTGTATGTTCTAAACTCATAAATCACTAAGTTAAAAAAAAAGAAAAAGCATTGTTCCAAAACACATCCGGCTTCAAGTCTGACGACACAGAAAAACATGAAATTATAATGTTAGAATATACGAGTTAGGAATTTATTTAATGTTGAACCCCGTCTCTGGTCGTCATGGTGAGGCGTTGGACTCGCTGCTTTGTCTGTGAGCGCCAGAGAACCACACCTCCAAATAACACAACTTTACATACGTAAACTCAGCAAAATAAAAGAAATGCAGCTTTTTCAGGACAGTGTATTTTAAAGATGCTTTTGTAAAAATCTAAATAACTTTAGAGATAGATAGAGAGATATTTATTGAGCCCAAAAATGGGAATACCGTGTTTTGACTGGCCGCACTACATCAGTCACCACACAT
>NW_022605595.1:468240-468327 GCF_008692095.1 Etheostoma spectabile | reverse complement strand
GATCAGTGACCAGTCTTAATTTAAACATCTTTATTAAAAAAAATATATATATATCTGAAGTACTAAAAAGTGTAGATTACATGTTGA
>NW_022605595.1:468013-468230 GCF_008692095.1 Etheostoma spectabile | reverse complement strand
ACAGTCTAGCCAACAAAAAATGCTAATGTATAATTTTTATATATATATATAAACACACACACACACATACACACACACACACACACACACATACATACACACACACATATTTTGTTCTGTTTATCCACCTCTGGTATATGTACATACTGGCGATATAAATGTTCTTTGTTAATAAAATGAAGAAAAAAAAAGAAAAAAGCTGTCCGTTGTAATGCTT
>NW_022605595.1:467107-468000 GCF_008692095.1 Etheostoma spectabile | reverse complement strand
AAGTTTTCCGACGCATGCGTAGTACCAATAGTGCAGGGAGAAAGCTGGGTTTTCAGCTACGTATTTATGCGCATGCGTGATAGTCGTGTGCATGCGCAGAACGGATTGTGCAGGCAGGACGGATCGTGTACCGACATTTACCTCGTCCACGGAGACTTCCTTGTTGTAAAAATGAACGCGTGAGCTCCACCAGAGCCTCTGTGTGCCCGGGCGAGCCACTCGGACTCTGGGCTGTTTGTCCTGTTCAGCTCTGTTTAACTCTGTTTAACTCGGACTCATCTCCCGGAAGCTACGAAGCTAATCTACTTAGCTTAGCATGCTAGCAGGCTAGCAGCTAGTGCGAGTCGCTGTGTGAAAATGTGTAAAGTCCAGATGCTGAGAGCGTTGGTGGAGCAGCGACTAACTGCGGCTGATCGCTCTATATCATGCTAAAAGTAACGTGATTATTACATGGAGTCTGGTGGAGATATGATGCCTATATCACACTTACAAAGTAGTGTTAGTTTTACATGAGGAGTCTGGTGAGCTATAGCTGATCTATGAAGCTAAAGTAGTGCTTTTATTACATGGAGTTTCTGTGGAGATGCTGCTCTTCACGCTAACACTAGTAAGTGATTATTTACAGGGTCTGGGGGGTAAGGATATGCTGCTGCTACACCACGACGTTAAAAGTAGCTGACTTATTTACATGAGTACGCTCTGGTGAGGAGGTGATGCTCGTTAACGCTACAAAGTAGGGATTATTTACATGGAGTCTGGTGGCGATATGCTGATCTATACTACGGCTTAAACAAGTAGTGATTATTACATGGTCGTTGGTGGACGAGGGATTGTAGGATCGATACAAGCGAAAAGCTAGGGTTTTACACTGGTTTTAAGTCTGGGGGGTAGAT
>NW_022605595.1:461124-463379 GCF_008692095.1 Etheostoma spectabile | reverse complement strand
TATGCTGCTCTATACATGCTAAAAGTAGTGATTATTTACATGGAGTCTGGTGGGTTTGTGGATGGTGATTTCAGGCCTGTTTTCTAGGTAAACAAAGGCACAGTATTGTAACCATTGAGATGTGTGTGTGTTTATGAGTAGGCCTCAACCTCAGATGAACTTTGTTTCAGACATTCAACACAGCAAAATAGGGAGATGCACAGTCAATACAATAATAACAATAATGAAGTAGGCTAACTATAAACAGGAATGTGTGTTCGCATATCTCTTGAACCTTTAGTCCGATGGATTTCCAACTTGACAGGTGTCTTGCCACGGGCACGAGTAAATGTAGTGCCATGTTTGACGTTGTTTTCATTAGAAATGCAAACAATAGCTTTGGTATCGCCTCCAATACTGCCTAAAACGCTGGTATCGGGAAGTAACGGAGTTTATGTACCACGTAATAAAGCCCTAAAGAAAATCTACATTAAAGTAGTAGGGATAGTAGTATACAGCTGTTAGACATCATATCATCATACAGGGATAGTAGTATACAGCTGTTAGACATCATATATCAACAGGGACTAGTAGTATACAGCTGTTAGAAATCATATCATCATACAGAGATAGTAGTATACAGCTGTTGACATCATTCACATACAGAGATAGTATGTATAGCAGTTAGACATCAATCATCATACAGAGATAGTAACAGCTGTAGACATCATATCATCATACAGAGATAGTAGTATACAGCTGTTGACATCATATCATCATACAGAGATAGTATATACAGCTGTTAGACATCATATCACATCAGAGATAGTAGTATACAGCTGTAGACATCATATCATCATACAGAGATGAGCGGTTAACACGTTGCACTCATTCATCATACAGCGATAGTAGTATACAGCTGTTAGACATCATATCATCATACAGTGATAGTAGTATACAGCTGTTAGACATCATATCATCATACAAGATAGTAGTATACAGCTGTTAGACATCATATCATCATACAGAGATAGTAGTATACAGCTGTTAGACAAATCATCATACAGAGTAGTAGTATACGCTGTTAGACATAATATCATCATACAGAGATAGTAGTATACAGCGTTAGACAATCTATCATCATACAGAGATAGTAGTAACAGCTGTTGACATATATCATCATTACAGTAGATATAGTATACAGCTGTTAACACTATCTAATACGAGATAGTATTATACAGCTGTTAGACATCATATCATCATACAGTGATAGTAGTATACAGCTGTTAGACATCATCATCATACGAGATAGTGTATCAGCTGTTAGACATCATATCATCATACAGAGCAGTATTATACAGCTGTTAGACATCATATCATCATAACAGTGATAGTAGTACAGCTGTTAGACATCATCATCAACAGAGATTAGTATTATTACAGCTGTTAGACATCATATCATCATACAGAGATAGTAGTATACAGTTGATATATGACACACTGGTATTGGATCAATACTCAGTATCGGCCTATACGGAAGTTCGGGTATCCAAATCGGTATCAGGAAGCGTCTCTAGTTCTCTGTCAGGTACATACAGAAGTACCATGTCTTTCTCTGATGTAGGAGTAGCCTACACTGTAAGTCAGTAGTAGGCTATACAGTGGAGGTGCATATAAAGTGGTTTGGGGTCATTTTGGCAGCAATACCACAGGCCAAGTAAGCGCCAATTCCAAACTTCCAAATACATCTTATCAATGGGGACTGCACTTTATGAAATAATAATGCAAACAGGCGATGAGGTGTGGTTATCAGGATCAGTGATGTATGACAGGGCTCTAGTGTGCGACGTATTTGGTACATACATAATAACAAATAACTAATATTAGGGAAGTCTGTTCAGTTACACGTTTCTGGATTTTATAATCAAAAATATATATATAATATCTTGGCTTTCAAAATCCTGTATCGGTCGGGCTCTACTTTCTATTGCTATGGGTTAACAGTTAACATAGGAACGATCAGACTGTAAATAGACAACTAATATAGTATTTCAGGGCTATACTGCCACCTGCTGGTAGGGGCAGTACATTACAGGTTGACACACTTGCACTTACCTACGGTGCCGTCTATACTAGGGTTGTAACGATACACCAAAAAAGATTTGGCTCATATCACAAGTTTTGACCCATGACGAGATTTTGAGAAAAAATAAAATATTTTTATTAAATACCATTTGAAAAACCTGTGTAAACTGAACACCAAAGAACAATATTAA
>NW_022605595.1:459780-461114 GCF_008692095.1 Etheostoma spectabile | reverse complement strand
TATTAACAACATACCTAAGTAAAATCCATAAATTATATCATTAATAATAATCAAATTTCTTTTATACATAGGTATTAGTAGTGGATTATTAAATAAAAACACTTTGATATGTTATTAGTCTGTTAGTTTATGCTAACATTGATCTCTGTCTTTGTTTCAGCCTTACCTTCACATTACAAAAAACAGAATGCTGTTAAAGAGGAGAAGCAGGAGTGTAGCTCCAATGTGGACCAGCAGGACCCAGAGCCCCCCACACACATTAAAAAGGAACAAGAGGAACTGACTACATTCACTCCTGTCCCTGTGAAGAGTGAAGATGATGAAGGGAAAGCTCAGTCCTCACAGCTTCATCAAACACAAACTCAACACATGGAAACAGCAGCTGATGGAGAGGACTGTGGAGGACCAGAACCAGCCAGGAACTCACAGGAGACCAGAGAACCTCAGTCAGCTTTAAACTCTCTGGAACATGATTCAACAAAGAAACGATTCAGCTGCTCTGAGTGTGGGAGGAGGTTTGGCCGCATGACGCATCTGAAGAGTCACATGATAACTCATACAGGAGAAAAACCTTTCAGCTGCCCTTTCTGTTGGAAACAAATTTCAAGGAGGGGAAATTTAAACAAACACATGAGAATCCACACAGGAGAGAAACCTTTTAGCTGCTCGGTCTGTAAGAAATCTTTTACCCATCAGGAAAGTTTACCGAGACACATGAGAATGCACACAGGAGAGGAACCATTCAGCTGCTCTGAGTGTGGAAAAAGATTTTTCAACAACTCACATCTGAAGAAACACATGGGAACTCATACAGGAGGAGAACCTGCTCTCAGCTGCTCTGTTTTTATTCCAAGATTTGGCCGCAAGACACATCTGAAAAGTCACATGAAAACTCATACAAGAGAAAAAGCTTTCAGCAGCTTAGTCTGTAAGAAATCTTTTCCACAGGATGTACACCTATGTTCAAACATGAGAGTCCACACAGGAGAGAAACGACAGTTTAGCTGCTCATTCTGTGAGAGAGATTTCAAAACGAGCGGAAGTTTGGAGAAACATATGAGAATCCACACAAGAAAGAGGCATGTATATATATGCTTTGTCTGTGATAAACCTTTTATATACAGAGGGAGCTTAGATAAACACATGAGAGTCCACAAGGGACACGAACAGTCTACTCCCTGTGTTATTGACCTAAAAAAGCAGCAGGAGTATAGCTCCAGTGTGGACAAGCAAGAGTCAGAGGCCCCCCCACACATTAAAGAGGAACAGGAGGAACTGTTTATCAGTCAGGAGGGAGAGCGGCGTCAAGGGCTGGAGGAGGCTGATATCACCAA
>NW_022605595.1:459200-459770 GCF_008692095.1 Etheostoma spectabile | reverse complement strand
ACTCCTGTCCCTGTGAAGAGTGAAGATGATAAAGAGGAAGCTCAGTCCTCACAGCTTCATCAGAGACAATCTCAACACATGGAAAGACAACTATCTAATAGTTGTGACGCTGCCTCACAATATATCAAAGAAGAAACTGAAGTTTTGGATAATGATAAGGAGACCAGAGAACCTCAGTCAGCTTTACACTCTCTGAATATCGCTGAAGTCCCGGTAAGTCGTATGACTGAAACTCCTGGTAAAAAACTGTTAAGCGGCTCTA
The DNA here is from genome assembly GCF_008692095.1 of Etheostoma spectabile. Lineage (NCBI taxonomy): Eukaryota > Metazoa > Chordata > Actinopteri > Perciformes > Percidae > Etheostoma > Etheostoma spectabile. The sequence goes on along the minus strand of NW_022605595.1, from coordinate 459,508 downwards.
AGTTTTGGAAAGGATTTGGCTGCAAGGCACTTCTGAAGACAAACACGATCACAGAAAAGATTCTGTTCAGCTGCAGTGTTTGTGACCAAAGCTTCACCTGGTACAAACAGCTTAGGAACCATCAGTGTGTCGGCCGTCAGAGTCAAACTGAGGAGAACCAAAAGGCAACAGAAGACATGGAAAGAGAAGCTGATGGTGAAGATTGTGGAGGACCAGAACCAGCTAGGAACTCACATACAGTTTTACAACCAGAGTCTGAAGACCAGACTGGAGACTCCGTTGATCCTGAGACTGATGACAGTGCTGAT
>NW_022605595.1:455200-459190 GCF_008692095.1 Etheostoma spectabile | reverse complement strand
CCAGAGAACCTCAGTCAGCTTTAAAGTCTTTGAAGAATGAGGACTTTCCGGTCAGCGATGAGAAAAGTAGTGCTGGTGAGAAATTTATCTGCTCTGAGTGTGGGAAAAGATTTCGCACCCAGGCATATCTAAGCATCCACATAAGAATTCATACATTAGAAAAACCTTTCAGCTGCTCAGTCTGTAAGAACTCTTTTTCAAAGAAAGGCTATTTGCAGAAACACATGGTAAGCCATACAGGAAAGAAAAAACATAGTTGTTCAGTTTGTGGCCAAAAATTCATTTACAAGGAACTTTTAAATTCACACATGAAAACACACACAGGAGAAACATCTTTCAACTACTCGTTTACAGACGGACACAAATCCTTGAGAAGTCGCACTGGAGAAAAAACATTTAGTTGTTCTTTCTGTGGTGACATATTTTCAAATAGGTCAAATCTGTCACAACACGTGGCCGTCCACACGAGAAGAAACGATTCAGCTGCAGTGTTTGTGAAGAAAGATTCAGTTTGCAGTCAGAGATCGAAACGCATAATGTGCCGGTTGTCAGTGATCACGGTCGTCATTAGACTCAAATGGAGGGAATGATGAGATGCCAGAGCCTCCGCCGCAGAGACACAGACACATGAAACAGAAGCTGATGGAGGAGGATTGGAGGACCAGAACCAGCCGGATCTTACATCCACTTGTACATCCAGAGACTGAAAACAGGTCTGTGAAGAGTTAGGGTGAAAACATGTTAAATGAGCAACAGTATGGATTTCAGGGAACACTTTACAATTAAAGCTGCAAGCAGCGATTGGCGAGCCTGGCCCCTCCCCGTGTGACAGGGTATGCGACACCGGTCCACACGGCTGTGCATCGTGTATACTGTATACAATTTAGACTTTTTTTTCTATACCAGGGGTCTCCAACCTTTCTTAATGTAAGGCCTACTTTATGAAAACAAAACTTGCATCAAATCTCTTACATTACACAAATCGAATCTACATGAAATTTAAATTATGAGGCACTATTGAGCATTTTGCCAAATCGATGCGTAAGACTTATATCAATTATATCAACATTTTCACTAGTTCTGATCTGTGCAAACTATGGTGATTTTTCGAGCATCTTAAGCCCCTCAATAACCTAATAAATGTAATTACTTACATTTTAGAATTTCCGCTTTTCAGCATTCAAACACATTTTCTAGTTCAGATACTTTTTGGGGCCAAATTAATTGGCTTTTATTTAAATTAAAGTTTATGTCACACTCCGTAAAGGCAGAAAGGAAATTCATTTCATAGAAATATGAAGCTTTTTTTCAGTACCTTGTCTTCCAATTTGGAAGATTGCTAGAAGATTTTGGTTTAGAACAGTAATGTTAATATTTGCATCAGCTTCATATTTCTGTGGGAATAGAAGCTTTTTGTTTGTTCACACTCAGTTCATATATCAATTATTGTATGAAGTAACTGTGAACTAAAATTCCTGAATTGATGTTCCAATTAGTGGGAACTTATCACATAAAGTCAGTGACTTGGTCATTTCCTAATTGTGAGCAGCAGGAATTTGTCATACATCTTGAATTAATTAACTATTTGACTTAATACATAATGTTTCCGGATTTCACAGAAACATTTGTTCACATATGGCTATTAGTATACTTATTACTTACTACTATCTTATTGATGAGATTACATCAGCCTCAAATCACAATGATTTTTTTCTGGATTTATCAAAAGCTTTCCATTTAGATAATGAAATTTTACTTGCAAAACTAAGTTCCTTTGGCTTTTAATGTTATGTACTTCAATGGGTACTTCAGTAAGTACTTAGACATGGCAAACTCATTCAAAAGTGCTCTTTTTGCAAAGGAAACATCTTGAGTGGGGTCCCACAGGGGTCAATCCTCGGCCTTCTTCTTTTTCTGATAAACTACCTAGCCTCAGTCTCCCAAACCGTGTTAACAAGCCCTGATTGGTTGGGTACATTCAGTGTTTCCTGTTGTATTAAACTGCTTCTTTTCTTTTTGCACAGGAGATACATTAGTGATACATGTATATAGTACTTTATGCTTCTCCTTGTTTTTAATCTGTTCTGTTGATGTTTTTACGTTTATGTGACGACATAAAACTGATGTGTCTAATGGAAATGTTGGTCATTTTTTACCTTTTTATTAATAAAGGACAATGTATTGACTTCATGTGTTGTGAGAGCCAGGTTATATTACTTTGAAAGGTCATTTACGGTAATTAGGGCACTTGGGGGGTGGGGGGGAGAGGAAGCAAAGTTATACCTGTTTAGTTGTTTGGTTTGGTGAAGGGGAGAGGGGGTGACGAGGGAAGTCTGTTTTCATGCTGGTTTTACATTTTTCCAATGCTTTTAATTACTTCTCGACCCAAATTTGAGAAGATTACATCGGCCTCAGATCACAATGATTTTTTTCTGGATCTATCAAAAGCTTTCCATTTTGTTGATGAAATTTTAGTTGCCAAAGTAAGTTTCTTTGGCTTTTAATGTTAAGTACTTAAATGGGTACTTCAGTAAGTACTTAGACATGGCAAACCCATTCAAAAGGGCTCTTTTTGCAAAGAAAACGACTTGAGTGGGGTCCCACAGGGGTCAATCCTTGGCCCTCTTCTTTTTCTGATAAACTACCTAGCCTCAGTCTCCCAAACCGTGTTAACAAACCCTGATTGGTTGGGTACATTCAGTGTTTCCTGCAAAGTAATACCTGTTTACATGTTTGATTTGATGAAGGCGAGAGGGGGTGACAATGGAAGTCTGTTTTCATGCTGGTTTTACGTTTTTCCAATGCTCTTTATGACTTTTGAATGTTGTATGCCAGTAATACAATTATGGGATGTAACCTTGTTTGTTTTAATGCAAATAAATATACAAAACACAGTTGCCTCCGTGATCATTACCGGTGAGCGCGTGTGGCTCGTTAGTTAATCCTCTACTCAGTGATTTCCAGATGTTGTCTTCATGTGTAGTTTGAAGTGTTTCAGGTGATAATGAACGTAACCCACTATTAGAGATTCAATCAGGTTGCTGTTTATTTTTCACACAATAATTAACATTTGAAGTTAAGTATACGCGGCTGTTCTGTACAGATTCTAAAAACAAATCCATACCAGGAGAGAGAGCTTTCATCAGCTCAGTGTGCGGTGAAGGTTTTGTAAAAGAGGGAAATCTGAAAATCTTTAGTGGGGTTTGAAAGTTTGGGCCCCCCAGGTAAAAATGTGTATTAATGTGCATAAAGAAGCCAAGAAAAGATGGAAAAATCTCCAAAAGGCATCAAATGACAGATGACTCGTATAATATGTCACAAAAAGTTAGATTTTATTTCATCATTTACACTTTCAAAATAACAGAAAACTAAAAAATGGCATCTGCAAAGGTTTGGGCAGCAGCATCAGTAGAGTTTGTCACTGAATGTTTATTATATATATTATTGAATATATATTCTATACATTACAGTATATGTACCAAAGTGTTCCAGCAGCGCAGTAACCAGTAAGGGAAGTGAAGGGCAGCCTCGGTTTCATTCTCTCAAGATGTCTGCCAAAAAGAAAAGCTCTGAAAAGCCTCATGACCGTTTAAAGTGGAGGGAAACGAATCAGCTGGAGCGTTTGTGACAAAAGATTTGCGTTGGTTATCCGTCCTCCCAGTGTACGAGCTGTCAGGTACCGAGACTTGGCACGATTGATATTTCAGGAACTGGCCCCCGGTAGTAGCCTAGTCCAGTTGGTTCTCTAAAAAGTAAAGAGTTTTGGTTTTAAAGAAGTGTTCAAAATCAGCATTAATAATAAGAACTTTAAAACAAGTTGACATATAATGTAATAAGACATCAAATTCAGCATTCTGTCACAAAATAACTAGAAGGGAGGAGGGAGGAGGCCTCGGGGAAGACCCAGGACTAGGTGGAAGGATTATATTTCCAGCTGGGAACACCTTGGGATCCCCCAGTTGGAACTGGTTGATGTGGCTCGGGAAAGGG
>NW_022605595.1:450624-455190 GCF_008692095.1 Etheostoma spectabile | reverse complement strand
GGGGTCCCCTGCTGGAGCTGCTGCCCCCGAGACCTGATACCAGATAAACAGATGAAGATGGATGGATGGATATATGAAAAGGAGGCAAAAGCACAGTCTTCAAACGGGATATAGGTCAATAAAACACTGGGATTTGGTCCCTGGTGGTACTGGCCTAATCCGTTTAGTACCCTAAAAAGTACAGAGTTTTCCGGACTTTTATTTTGAAGCTCAGCAGCTGATCTCCACCGGAAGCTGTAGTCCTGACTGCGGCTAACTTCCCCCTGTGACCAAGATGGCGTCTCTCAGAAAGCAGTGTTAGCAGAGGGTCTTTGTTGTGTCAGAAAGAGGTAAAATGTGTAAAGTCCAGGATGCTGAGAGCGTTGGTGGAGCAGCGACTAACTGCGGCTGCTGAGAGATATTGGGCTGTTTGAAAGAACGAATAGCAGAGTACGGAGTAACTTTGTCGTTCAAAAGAGAGAACGAGCGACCAACGGGAACTACTGGACGCTGTTTTCAACCCTCAGCTCGGGTCCACAGAGCAGGTTAGTCCATTAAACCTTCAGCTGGTCTTTCTCTCCTTCCTGGGCTCTCTTCTCTCAGCTCCGGGTCCACAGAGCAGGTCTGGTCCCTTTACTCCTAGTAGATTTGGTATTATTAATATTAATGTGTGTGGCCAGTTCCCATCATGGCTGCAGTTGTCTCTGCATGGAGACCCGGGCTGGAAGAGGGTAGAGGTTTTTTGGGAGTGAAACTAAGATAAGTGAGTTGAGAACTGAAACCAGGTTTAGTCTTCCTGCAGGTACAGGGAGAACTATTTCCCAGCCCAATGGGGGAAAGGCTTCCACGTGGTAGAAGAAAACTTTTTTTTAAATTCAAACTTCATTGAAGAATGTGGACATACAGTAGGAAAGAACATCTTCTGAGGGGGGGGGGGGGGGGGGGGGGGGGGTTGTTACTTAAGGAAAAGAAAAAACAAAACATGCAAAACACTTCTTATAACTACTTTGTAAAGCTTCCAGAGGTCATGTGATCTAACAGCTGTCTGTATTGTTTAATATTGGCAGCCAGCTCAAAAAAGCTTGGCTTCTTTTTCAAAAACTTTGAGATATGTAAATAAAATTTAGTTAAAATAATAGGTAAATTTATGGTGTAATACTCTGAACAGAGCTTTCTATCACGTTGAGTGAATCCAAACAAGACATTTTCCCAATGCAATGTAAATATGAACAGCAATCAGATAATCTGCTCCATAGGTCTTGTTATATTGGCAGTGGAAAGAAAAATGGCTGATAACGGGGGGGTGGGGGTTCACTGACGTCACTTTTCTGGGCGTAACCCGATGCGCGGCCCTAATTGGGGACTCATGTAAACCAAGGGGGGGGGTGGTCTCTCTCTCTAATCTAGCTTTCCTGCCGTTAGCATCCCATTCATTTGACAGCGAATAACTTTCCATCTGAAGCGTTTAAGGTCCGCGTACGTTTTGAATCGTTTGTTTTGTCGTTTCAAACCAAAAACAAACGGTTAAAAGAGAGCCGTTCTTATAAACGTTTTGTTTTCTGAATTCAAAAAACAAGTAACCACTTTCAAATAACGGTCCGTTTTTTTGTTTTTTTGAAATCTTATTTTCATTTCTTCCGTTTGAAGATCTACATTAAAAGAAAGACAGGTGGGCCGGAAGTAAATAGTAAATAGACCTCACAAAATAAAAGCCAAGCTTTGATAACGGTAAACTGTGCTGCACTAACGTGATACCAAGTAACGTTTGAAGAAAAAATAATCAATAAATAGGCTGATATGAACCTGGACCCAAAGAATTGTTACCAACAGTAGTTTATTACAGTATTTAATATCGAGCCTATGCCACGGCACATCAACCAGCCCCGTTTAATGACGCATTGTTTGGGTTCATACAGTTGGTAATAAAGGGTAACCATAATACGTGGTATATAGGTACCTATAACAGCTGGTAATAGGTAACCTATAAAACAGCTGGTAATATAGGGTAACCATAGTAATATAGCTGGGTAATATAGCGGTAACCCTATAATACAGCTGGTAATATAGGGTAACCTATATACAGCTGGTAATATAGGGTAACCTATAATACAGTTGGTAATATAGGTAACCTATAATACAGCTGGTAATATAGGGTACTCACTATATACAGCTGGTATATAGGGTACCTATAATCAGTCTGTAATATAGGGTAACCCTATAATACAGCTGGTTATAGTTAACCTATAATACAGCTGGTAATATAGGGTACCCATATACATTGGTAATTATAGGGTAACTATAATAACCGCTGGTAATATAAGGGTAAACCTATATACAGCTGGTATATAGGGTAACCTATAATAACAGCTGGTATATAGTGTAACCTATAATACAGCTGGTAATTAGGGTAACTATAATACAGCTGGTCTATAGTGTAACCATACTACAGCTGTAATAGGGTAACCTTATTACAGCTGGTAATATAGGGTACCTATAATACAGCTGGTAAATAGGGTAACCTATAATACAGCTGGTATATAGAGGTAACCTATAATAAAACCAAGCCTGGTAATAAGGGTAACACTAAATACAGCTGGTAGTTAATAGGGTAACCTATAAGTACAGCTGGTAATATAGGGAACCTAGTACATAGCTAGGTAATAGTAGGGTAACCTATAATACCTATCACTGGTATATAGGGTAACTAGATACAGCTGGTAATATAGGGTAACCTATACTACAGCGTAATAGGGACATATACAGTGGTAATAGGTAACCATAATACAGCTGGTAATAAGGGTAACCTATAGATACAGCTGTAATATAGGGTAACATAATACATCTGTCATAAGGTAACCTATAATACAGCTGGTAGTATAGGGTAACTATATACAGCTGGTAATATAGGGTAACCTATATACAGCTGGTAATATAGGGTACCTATAAATACAGTTGGTAGTATAGGGTAACCTATATTACAGTTGGTAATAGGAACCTATGTCGTTGGTATATAGGGACCTATAGTACAGTTGGTAATATAGGGTAACCTATAGTACAGTTGGTAAATAGGTAACCTATAGGTACGTTTGTATAGGTAACCTATAATACGTCTGGTAATATAGGGTAACCTATAGTACGTTGGTATATAGGGTAACCTATATACAGCTTTTAATATAGGTAACGCTATAATACAGTTGGTATATAGGGTAACATAATACAGCTGGGTAATATGGTACCTATAATACAGGTGTTAATATAGGGTAAACTATAATACAGCTGGTAATATAGGGTAAAACCTATAGTATCACTATATGCAGTAATATAGGGTAACCAAAGAAGTTTTGGAATATAGGTTACCCTATAATCAGCTTGGTAATATAGGTACCCTATGTAACAGCTGGTAATATAGGGTAACCATAATACAGTGGTATATAGGTTAACCTATAATACATTTGGTAATATGGGGTAACCTATATACAGCTGGTATATAGGGTACCTATAGTACGCTGGTAATATAGGGTAACCTATATACAGCTGGTAATATAGGTAACCTATAATACAGCTGTGTAATATAGGGTACCTATAGTACAGCTTAAATATAGGTAACATATAATACAGTTGGTAATATGGGTAACCACATACAGTTGTAATATAGGTAACCTATAATCATGTAATATAGGGTAACCTATAATACATTGGTAATATGTTAACCTATAGGACAGTGGGATGGTAACCATAGCGGTAATATAGGGAACCAAATACAGCTGAGGTACTCATACCGGGTAATATAGTACATAATAGCTGTATATAGGGTAACCTCTAATATCGCTGGTAAGTATGGGTAACCTATAATACAGTTGGTAATATAGGGGTACCTATAATACAGCTGGTAATAAGGGTAGCTATAATACACTGTATATAGGGTAACCTATCTACAGCTTGGTATAAGGGTGAACCTATAACGCTGGTAATTAGGGTAACCTATAATAACAGCTGTAAATAGAGGTAACCTAAATACAGCTGGTAATATCGGGTAACCTATTACAGTTGTGTAATAGGGGAACCTATATTACAGCTGGTATATGGGTACCTTATACAGTTTGGTTATAGAGGTCCCTATAAGTACAGCTGGTAATATGTATATAAGTGGTATAAACCTATAATACAGCTGTAATATAGGGTATATTACTTGGTTATTTTACACATATACAGCGTAAGGTACCTATAATCAGGGTAATAAGACAGGTAAGCTATAGGTACTATTTAATACAGCTGGTTTAGGTAACCTTAATACAGGGATAGGCCTATGCGGAAAAGGTACCAAATCATGTTAGGTACCTGTGAATGGTCCTAATGTGATGTGTCCTAGAATGTTCAGTTACTTTATCGTCTTATAAAACTAATTAATTCATATTAATGTGGTTTTCCATGGTAATGGACCAAACTGGTCCCCCTTTCTACCAGCATGGCGATATTTAATGACTGACTGTATTGTGCCTTTGTTTGGTAAACTTTTTAAATCAAGAGTACTGATACAGATGGTATGTATTGTTGTTCATTCATTTGTTTTTATTTTGTTTTTTTTAT
>NW_022605595.1:450350-450599 GCF_008692095.1 Etheostoma spectabile | reverse complement strand
CCCGGATGCGCGGCCATATTGGAGGCACTCAGTGTAAACCAAGGGGGGGGGGCTCCTCTCTAATCGTAGCTTTACCTGCCGTTAGCATCCCATTCATTTTGACAGCGAATAACTTTCCATCTGAAGCGTTTAAGGTCCGCGTACGTTTTGATCGTTTGTTTTGTCGTTTCAAACCAAAAACAAAGACGGTTAAAAGAGAGCCGTTCTACCGTTTTGGTTTCTGAATTCAAAAAACAAGTAAACCAATTT
>NW_022605595.1:450144-450245 GCF_008692095.1 Etheostoma spectabile | reverse complement strand
ATAGCCTACAAAATAAAAGCCAAGCTTTGATAACGGGTAAACTGTGCTGCACTAACGTGATACCAGAGTAACGTTTGAAGAAAAAAATTAATCAATAAATA
>NW_022605595.1:445963-450134 GCF_008692095.1 Etheostoma spectabile | reverse complement strand
AACCTGGACCCAAAGAAATATGTTACCAACAGTAGTTTATTACAGTTATTTAATATCGAGCCTATCCACGAGCACATCACCAGCCCCGTTTAATGACGCATTGTTTGGTTCAATACAGTTGGTAATATAGGGTAACCTATAATACAGCTGGTAATATAGGGTAACCTATTACCTATAATACATTTGGTATATAGGTTAACCTATTAATACAGGGGTAATAAAAGGGTAACCCATAATACAGTTGGTAATATAGGTTAACCTATAATACCGTTTTCTAAGGCTACCAGTATAGTGGTATATAGGGACCTATAATCACAGTTTTGGTATAATATGGTGTAAATCTATAACATTGATAATAGCAAACGTTGGCATATATAGGTAACCTATAATAACAGTTGGTAATATAGGTTAACCTATAACTACGTTGGTATATATAGGTAACTAAACGCTTATAGTACTATTAAATGGTATAGGAACTATACATGGTAATAAACTCCGTAATACAGTTGGTAATATAGGGCCTATAACCATTGATAAAGTAGCCGTTATCTTGGTAATTAATGTTAACCTATAATAAGTTTGGTAATATAGTGGTAACCCATAATAATACACTGGTATATAGTTAACCTATAATACAGTTGGTTATAGTGATCCCACACGTTGATTAAGTACCTATCGCTGTAATAGGGCTATATACTTGAACTGTAACCTATAATCTTCAGTTGGTCATATAGGGTAACCTATAATCCAGTTTTGGTAATATAGGTACCCTTATACTTAATAGTACCAAAACAGTTTGTATATATGAACCTATAATACAGTTGGTCATATTGGTAGACCTATAATACAGTTGGTAATATAGGGTAACCTATAATACAGTTGGGTAATATAGATTAACCTATATACAGTTGGCATATAGGGTAACCTATAATACAGTTTGTAATATAGGGGAACCTTAATACAGTTGTAATATAGGTTTAACTATATACAGTTGGTAAATATAGGGTAAACCTATAATACAGTGGCAATATAGGGTACCTATAATACATTGGTAATATAGAGACCTATAATCAGTTGGTAATATAGGTTAACCTTATAATACAGTTGGTAATATAGGGTAACCTATAATACAGTTGGGTAATATAGGTAACCTATAATACAGTTGGTAATATAGGTTAACATAATACAGTTGGTCAAATATAGGGTAACCTATAATACAGTTGGTAAATAGGGTAACCTATATACAGTTGGTAATATAGGGTAACCTATAATACATTTGGTAATACTATGTAACCTATAATACCGTTGGTATTACATTAGGGAGAACCTATATAATTTGGTATTTATAGGTAACCTATAATACCGTTGGCAATATAGGTGACCCTATAATCAGTTGGTATATTAGGTAACCTATAATACAGTTGTAAATAGGGTAACCTATATACCGTTTGGTAATATAGTTTAATACATATAATACAGTTTCTAGGGTAACTATACAAGGTTGTAATTGGGTAACCTATAATAACGTGGTAATACATGGGTACCTATAATACATTTGGTAATATAGGGTAACCTATAATCAAGGTTTGGTAAGATAAAGGTTAACCTATAAGACAGTGTGGTAACTATATAGGTGTAACCTATAACTACAGTTGGTAATATAGGGTAACCTATAATACGTTGGTACATAGGGTTAACCTAATATCCATATTGGTAATATAGGTAACCTATTAATACAGTTGGTAATATAGGGAACCCTATAATACAGTTGGTATAATAGGTTAACCTCTAATAACAGTTGGTAATATAGGTACCCTATAATACAGTTGGTAATAGGTTAACCTATAATACCGTTGGTAACATAGGTTAAACCTATAATACAGTTGGTAATATGTTAACCTATATACGTTGGTAACTAGTCCCTCATAACAGTGTAATATAGGTAACCTATAATACATTTGGTATTAGGTTAACCTATAATACGTTGTATATAAGTTAACCTTATACAGTTGGTAATTAACCTATCAACAGTTGGTAATATAGGGTAACCTATAATACATTTTGGTAATATAGGGTTAACCTTTAATACGTTATTTTATTAATTCTCTATAATACAGTTGGTACATAGGGTAACCTATAATACAGTTGGTAATATAGGGTAACCTATATACGATTGGTAATATATGTATCACCCATAATAACGTTGTAATATGGTGAACCTATAATACAGTTGGTAATATAGGGTTAACCTATAATACATTGGAATAGATAAGTGAACCTAGAATACGTTGGTAATATGGGCTTAACCATAATCTGTAATTGTTAACTATACAGTTGTATATAGGGATAACCCTCTAATACGTTGGTAACATAGTTAACCATAATAAATTGGTAAAGTGGGTAACAATACAGGCTTGGCATACTAAGGTACATAATCAGTTGGTATAATAAGGGTACCTATATACAGTTGGTTAATATAGGGGTAACCTTAATATACAGTTTGGTATAATAGGTTAACCTATAAATACGTTGGTAATATACAGGTACCTATAATCAGTTGGTAATATAGGGTAAACTATAAATACAGTTGGTAATATAGGAGATACCTATAATACACGTTGGTAATATCGGTTAACCTATAATACCAGTTGGTATATAGGTTTAATAAACGGGTAAATAGGAACCTATATAAAACGTGTATTAGTAAGCCTTATAGATTACATTGGTATAAGGTTACCTATAAAACCGTTGGAATATAGGGTAAACCTATAACAAGTGTGGTAATATAGGTATAACCTATAATAGCGTTGGTAATATAGGTAAACCTATAATACCAGTGTGTTAACTATAGAGGTTAAACCTATAATACAGTTTGGTAATACTAGGTTAATTCCTATAATACAAGTTGTTAATATTGGGTAAATCTATAACTTTATATAGTGGTAACCTATAATACGTTGATAGGGGTAACGAGTAAATACAAGTTGGTACATGCGGTAACGCTATATAAGTAATAAACCTCTATAGTTGGTAAAATAGGGTAACCTATAATACAGTCGGTATATAGGGTACCCAATATACAGTTGGTTAATATAGGATTAACTATAATAACAGTTTGGTACTTAGGTAACCAAATTACAGTTGGGTAATAGGGTACACCTATAATCCAGTTGGTCATATAGGGTACACCATATACAGTTGGTAACATTAGATAACTAACCATAACAGTGGTAAATAGGTACACTCTAATGACGTTTGGTAATATATGTTACCCTCATAACCACATTGTAATTATAGGTTAACCTCATAATACAGCTGGTAATATAGGTTACACCTATAATACAGTTGGTAATATAGGTATACTATGTAACCTAATACGTTGGTAAATAGAAGGAACCTATAATAGCAGGGTTGGGTAATATAGGGTACCCCTATATACAGTTGGCTAATGAACTCGGGTAACCTATAATAAGTTGGTAAATAAGGTTACCTATACATCAGTTGAGAAATAGGGTACTATATAGTTGTGTAATATAGTTACCATAATACCGTTGGTACAACAATAGGGTAACCTAACTACAGTTGTTGGTAATGTATAAGGGTATATAATTCACAGTTGGGTATTATCTGGTGTAACCATATATACTAGTTGGTAAATAGGGTAACCTATAATACGTTGGTAATATCGAATAAAGTTGGTAAATCACCTAGATCAAATTACCATAGTTGGGTAAGTAAAAGATAAGTTAATATAAAGGTAACATAATACAGTTGGTAATATAAGGTACCTATAATACCAGTTGGTAATATAGGTAACCCATTATACAGTGTTAGGTTAATCATATGTTGTAACGTACCTATAATACAGTTGGAATATAGGACTTAACGTGCTGTAATATAGAACTATCTCGTTGGTAATATTAGGGTAAATCGACTATAATCAGTTGGTAATATAGGTTAACCATAATCAGTTGGTAAATAGGGGTAACCTAATAACTTTAAGTAGTACAGTACAAGGTAACCTAAGAACTTGTGTGTGCAGATGTTGTACTGTTTAGCATGGAATATAGTATAATACTAATATTTAAATTGGTTTCCACCGTAATGGATCATCAAGGGCTTCAATAAACATACACAACACCACAGACCAGTAGTGTCCCGCAAATCGGGC
>NW_022605595.1:427496-445938 GCF_008692095.1 Etheostoma spectabile | reverse complement strand
GGTGGGCGGGGGACGGTGGCTCAACGAGGGGGCTTTATATTGCTGCAATAAATTGTTTCTCAAGAGTGAACCAAGATGCACACGGCAAACAATATCATTAATACAGAATAGCTCCTTATCTTTTGGATTGGCCGCCACGTAAAACACCTCGTGATTCATAGCCCGGCGTAAGTGAGAAAAAACATAAAAAAACGAGTCTGTTGTCACTTCATATAATCTCGTCTATGCAAAATATGGGTAAACACAGATGTCGGTACACAGTTTTGGATCCGTGACCAGTCCATTAATTTAACATCTTTTATTAAACAAATATATATATATCTGAGTACGAAAAAGTGTAGATTACATGTGAGACAAACCTTGTGAACAGTCTACCAACAAAAGAAAATGCATAATGTATAATTTTTATATAATATTAATAACACACACAAACACATACCACACACACTACACACACACATACATACACACACACATATTTGTTCGTTTACCACCTCTATGACTCATATAATGTACATACTGGGCGATAATAAATAGTTCTTTGATTAAGTAAAATGAAGAAAAAAAGAAAAGCTGTCCGTTGTAATGCTTGGCCGTCAGTTTCCGACGCATGCGTGTACCAACGTGCAGGGAGAAAGCTGGGTTTTCAGCTACGTATTTATGCTCCTGCGTGATAGTCGTGTGCATGCTACCCACCACACGTGGGATTGTTGGCAGCAGGACGGATCTTGTACAACACGACATGTACTCGTCGCACGGAGACTTCCTTGTTGAAAAATGACGCGGTGAGCTCCACCAGAGCCTCTGTAGTGCGTCCATAGGCGAGCCACTCGAGACGGTGCGTGGGCGCAGGATTAATGGATGGTACCCGGTGTATACAGCATGTGCCGTTTAATTAAAAATAACTCCTGTAAGTTTAACTCGGACCTCATCTCCCGGAAAAGGCTACGCGAGTGGCTAAATCTAGGCTTAGCTTTAGTGCCATAGAACTGGACAGTCAAGGCTATGCATGCGTCAGTGCAAAAAAATCGCTTTGGAATTAGATTACAAAAATGGGGTGAAGAAGGTCACAGGATGTGCTGACCAAACAGGCGTTGGGTGTAGTAGCGGCGGACTGAGCCGATGCGGGGTGTCAGAACTGCTGAAGAGAGTATTTGGGGGGGGAAACTGTTTGACGATGAAAACGCTAGTGCAGAGTACGGAACGGGAGGAACTTTGCTGTCTTTCAAGGGAAACGTGGGTAGAACGTGGCGACACCAAGGGAATCTGGACGCGGTGTTTCAACCCCAGCTCCGGTCCACAGAGCAAGGTTTAGGTCCATTAAACCGAGGTTTGACAGCTGTGTAACGTCTGCGAATCCTTGCCTATGGGCTGACCATCTCATCAGCGAAACGGGGGGATTGACGAAGGGTTGAAAGGGGACAGGGGGGATGGGAAATTAAGCATTTATGTCAGGCACAGTCGGGTGAAAATGGCAACTCTTCGACTGCGTGAAAATTAACAGGCGCGTTCGCCACCCACCTAACTCCATGGGGGAAAATAATCACTACTTTTTCATCGTAAAACACACGTTTCATGTTCAAAGTGGACAGTAAACTATAAGTAAACTACCGTCAAGAGCCGGTCTGGTTCCTTTCCACTGTTGCCACCCGCGTGCACCACGTCTATAAGTCCCCGACCGGGGCTTGTGTGGAATAGAACTCTTGAATGTCCGGGGGCATTGTACGTGTGGAGTGATAGCTGCTCTATACACGTGGAAAAGTAGTGATTATTTCGCATGTAGTCATAATGTGGAGACTATGCTGGCCTATACACGGGAAAAGAAGGGAGCTAAAGTATTGATGT
Organism: Etheostoma spectabile; assembly: GCF_008692095.1. NCBI lineage: Eukaryota > Metazoa > Chordata > Actinopteri > Perciformes > Percidae > Etheostoma > Etheostoma spectabile. Next base: position 444,093 of record NW_022605595.1, on the reverse strand, counting down.
CTGTTACGGGTGGGTATGTCTGGTGGACAATACTGCGTAAAAGCATCCTATACACCCTAAAAGTGTAGTATTATTGACATTGGGGGTCGTCTGGTGGAGACGTAGGTCACCGCTCGATACCCTGCTAACAGTAGTGAGATAGTTACAGGTGGGGATCATCGCGTAAGGAATGGTGGACATATGCTGCCTATACACACTAAAACAGTAGTTGTAATATAAATAAAAAAATTGTACATAGGAATGTCTGGTGGAGAATGTGCTGCCTAGGCTAGCAAGACCCGAAAGTAGTGTATTATTTACATGGATTCTGGTGACGCACCACCTGCGGGGTCTAATGACACCTTCTAAGAATTATATATTATTTACATGGTGAGGTCTGGTGGAGGACAGTATGCGTAAGCTCGATCCACGCGCAAAGGTAGGTGATTGTACATTTACATGGAGTCTGGTGGACATATACCGGACTCTCTATACACTAAAAGTAGTGATTATTGACATGGAGTTCTGTGAGATATGCTGCGTCTCTCACTGCTAACAGTAGTGATTATATTACAAATGGAGTTCGTTGGAGGACCGTATGCTGCTCTTACCACTAAAATTAGTGATTATTACATGGATCTGGTGGAGATAATGCTGCTGGCTAATACAAGCATAAACAAGTAGTGGAGTGTATTTACATGGAGTCTTGCTGGAGAACTATGCTGACTCATATACAGGCGTAAAACGGATAGTTAATTATTTTACAATGGCAGCATCTGTGGACATTGTCGTGTGCCTGTCATACACTAAAGTAGGATTCTTTACATGGAGTCTGGGTGGAAGATATGCGTGTGCGTCTATACGAGCTAAAGGTAGTGATTATTTCCCTGGCGTCTGGTGAGGCTATGACTGCTCTATAGCACGCTAAAAGTAGTGATTGGATTTCATGGAGTCTGGGTGTGGAGATATGTCACCGAAATAACACCTGTCAAAACAAGTAGTGTGAGTTATTTCGCATGGAGTGCCTGTGGGAGAATATTGGCTGCCTCGGATACACGCAAAAGTATGATTATATACAACATGGTGTCTGAGTGGAGATCAGGCTGCTCCTATACAACGCAATCACTTAAACGTATGGTTATTACGCGGTGGAGCTGGGTGTGTGGGATTCTGCGTCGCTAATACATCTAAAGTCATATGAATTTTTTACATGTGAGGTCAAGGGTAAAGGAATATGCTGACATACTAGTACCGGCGCAAAATCCAAAAAGTATGATTATTACATGGTGTCTGTGTACTAGAGATATTGGCTGTCTCTATAGCAAGCTAAAAGTGTAAATGAGATATATTACAGGAGTCCTGGATGAGAAGATTCAGGCTTGCAATGCTAGTAGCACCTACGAAGAAAGTATTGAGTAAATAAATTAATACAATGGTCTGGTGGAGATGCAATCTGGCTCTATAACACCTAAAGTAGTGATGTATTTACTGTGGAGTCTGTCATGGAAGGGACGTATGCTGCCCAACTCTAGTACACACGCTGAAGTCAAAGGTAGTGATTATTTAACCTTGGAGTCCTGGTGGAGAGGTCTGCTGGGGGGCTCTAGTCACACGCTAAAAGAGTGGATGATTTAAACATGGGAAGTCTGGTATGGGAGATATGCTGTGGCTGGCTATACACATACTAAAAGAAAAAGTGCTTTTTTCATGGAGTCTGTGGCCGATTATGCATAGCCTGATACCTAGCTAAAACATCATAGTGATTAAATAGTACAACTAGGAGTCTGGTGGAGATATGCTGCTCTATAACACACTAAAATTAGGCAGTGTGATTAATTTACAATGGTGTCGTATTGTGGAGATATGCCTGCTCTATACAATCATACAAAAATATGTAGATTACTTTACATGCAGTCGTATGGGAGAGAGACTGCTCGTACGAGTACAGCGACATACAAAAGTAGTGATTAGTTACATGTGAGAATCGTGGTGGAGACATCAGGCTGGCATAGCAGCACTTCGCTGCTAGAAAGTCAGTGATTCGTTTCGATGTCAGTGTGCTGGGTGGAGATATCTGCTCTAGTACGCCCCTAAATGTATGATTATTTATACATGGGTCTGGTGGAGATATGCTGCTGGCATATACATCGACGGTCGAAAGTACGTGATGTATTGTACGATGTGGGTCTTGTGGAGACATGATCATGCCGTAAGGTACACGCTAAATTAGTGATTATTACAAAATGAGTCTGGGGAGATTGACTGCTCTATACGATGCTAAAATAGTGATTACTTACACCATGGAGTTCTGGAGTGTGATTTGATGGATGGGATGATTTCAGGCCTGTAGTTTCTAGTGGACCCAGAGTGGCACAGTAGTTGTAACCATTGTGGGGAATGTTTGGGTGTGTTTAGTGACAAGTAGGGGAAGGCCGCAACCTCCGATGAACATTATGTTTTCAGACATTCAACAGCAAGCACATGAACACGAAGGTGTCACACAGTCAATACAACTATACAAGAATTGAAAATAGGCGTAACTAATAGACCAGGAAATACGGTGTATTCGCATTCTCTTTAACCTTTAGGTACCGATTGCATTTCCAACTTGACAGTGTCCTTGCCCACAGCACGAGTAAATACTGGGTAGTGCGCAAATGTTTTACGTTGATTTTCATTAATAATATGCAACAATAGCGTTGTGCTAGTAACATCGCCACGCATAACTGTGCCTACGCAAACACGCTGGTCGAGTGGCAAGTAAACGAGTTTAATGTACCACGTAAGAGCCTCAAAGAAAATCTACTTAAGTAGTAGGATGTAGTATACGCTGTTACGACAGCGCTCATATCATCATACAGGGATAGAACCATACAAGTGCGCATTAACATCATAGGTCTCATACATAGATAGTAGTAAATACAGCTAGTTGACATCATATCATCATACAGGGGGGGGGTGATACAAATGTCGTATGGGACGCTGTGTCCACACATGGCATATCATCCCCTAGATAGGATGTGAGACAAAAGCTGTTAAGACGCAGTCATGTGGGTCATCAGTACATAGATAGTAGTATCACACGTAGACATCATATCATATACAGAATATTAGTATACAGCTTTTAGCATCCTATCATCATACAGAGATAGTATATACCAGCTGTTATACATCATATCACATCATAACAGAATAGTATTATAAAGCGCGGGGGGGGGTATGAGACATCATATCGATCTTACAGAGAGTAGTAGTTGCTTACAGACTGGTTGACTCTCATAGCATCATACGTGCTGATAGCTAGTATACAGCATGTTAGACCATCCAATCATCCCTACAAGAGATCAGTAAGTATCCATCACTGTTGTAGACAGATATATCATCTACAGGTGATAGTATATACAGATGTGTAGACCATCAATATCATCAATCAAGATAGTAGTATAACGCTGATAGGACAGCATAACACATCATACGATATACAGTTATTAGTGACAGCGTTAGACATAATAAGTCATCATACGAGTAGTATGTATGCACACTGTTTCCACACATATAGTGCAATCATAAACAGGAGATAGTAATATATACAGCTGGTTCGACATCATATCATCATACGAGAGGAATAGGTGTATAGCAGCTTGTTAGACATGTCATGCATCTCATGACAGAGCTACAGTGAGTATACCGCTGTTAGACACACATATCATACCCCGAGATAGACAACTATACAGCTGTGTAGACATCCATATCATCATACAGGTGTGATCCAGGTCGTATACAACAAAACAGCGGTTCGACCATCATCATCGGATGTACAGAGATAGAATATTATACAAGCTGGTTGGCTAACCTCAGTATCTATCATACGAGAGATAGTGACAAATATCATACAGGCGCCCCGTGTTAAGACGATCATATGCCGGGGCAGGTGACAGTGGCATAGTAAAGATAGATAGCAATCTGTGTATATACCACATCATCATACAGAGAGATATTCTACAGCTGTTAGACTCATATCATCATACAATCGATGTAGTATAACAGCAAAGAAATTAACATCATAGGTCATCAATAGGCAAATACGATAGGGGTGTCCTATCGCTAGGTATTGGATATGCCACAGGCGGGGTATTAAGGATCAATACGCAGTATCGGCCTTTGGTACTGAGGGTTTCGGGTTTGTTATCCATCGTAATGCAGGAAGGCGTCGTACGTGAGTGTGCTCTGACACCGGTACATACAGAAAGTAAAAAAAAAAACCATGTCTTTCTCTCCTGCTGTCGGAGTAGCCTACACTGTAAGGTCATTAAGTATGGCTCTAGTCATGTAGGAGGTGGCAATTCATAAAGTGGTGTTGTGGGGGTCCCGTATTGAATGCGGCCATACACACAATGCCAAGATACGCGCTCAATTTCCAAACTTCCAATACATCTTATCAATGGGGACTGGCACTTATTAGAAAATAACTAATGCAAACAGGCTAGTGAGGTGTGGGTTTATCAGGATAGTGATGTATGACCAGGGCCTCTATGGGTTTGCGCCATATATTGTTACATCGACATAAATAACGAAATACTCTATCTTAGGGAAGGTCTGTTCAGTTACACGTTTCTGGATTGTTATAATCCAAAAATATCTAGTATAGGATACTTCTGTGCGTGTATACAAAATCCTGTGTCATCGTCGTGGGAGGGCTCTACTTTCTATGTGCTAATGGGTGTAGCACAGTTAACATAGGCACGTATCAGACTGTAAATGAGACAACTAAGTTATAGTATTGTCAGGCTATAGGTGCCACCTGCGTGGGTATGGGCACGGTACGATTAGCAGGTCTTGTACACACTTGCACTACCTAGCGGTGCGCGTCCTATACTAGGTTTGGGTGAACGAATATATTGACATTGTTGACACCAAAGAAAGATTTTGCTCATCCATACACGAAGTTTTGACCCAGTGATGCTAACTAATTTGAAGAGAAAATAAAATTTATTATTAAATACCATTTGAAAAACCTGTGTAACCTGAAACCAACAGACACCTATTAACTATGAACATTACTACAACACATAGCCTAAGTAAAATCCCTAAATTAAGATCATTAATATAATCCAAAATTTCTTTTAATACATTATGTATTAGGGGTAATGGAGATTCATTAAATACAAAAACACTTGATATGTGATATTAGTCTGTTAGTTTATGCTAACATTGATCTCTGTCTTTGTATGCCAGCCTGTACCTTCACATTACAAAAAACAGAATGCTGTTAAAGAGAAGAAGCAGGAATGAGGTGGTGGCTCTCCAATGTGTGACACCAAGGGGACCAGAAGCCACCCAGCGGCGCGACGATGTAAAAAAGGCTAACAAGAGGAACTGACTACATTCACTCCTGTCCCTTTGGAGTATTGCGAATGCTGATGGACAACGCTCAGGTCCTCACAGCTGTCATCATAACACAAACTCAACACATGGAAACACGTGACAAGCTGATGGGAGGAACATGTGTAGGGACCACGAACCAAGCCATGAACCACAGGATACCGCGAACTCAGTCAGCTTTAACTTCTCTGGAACATGATTCAGCAACAGAAACGATTCAGCTGAACTGCTCTGAGTGTGGGAGGAGGGTTGTGCCGCATTACGCATCGAAGAGTACAGGATACTCATACAGGAGAAAAAACCTTTTCAGAGCTGCACCTTATACTGTTGCAAACCACAATTCAACATGTATGTGGGAAAGTTTTAAACAAACACAGTGAGATCCACACAGTGAGAGAAGCGCTTTTATGCATGCTCGGGGTACGTGGTAAAACTATATTAACCCCAATCGCTACCAGTTATTACCGATACACAGAGAATGCACACAGGAGATGACAACCATAAATCAGGCTGCTCTGAGGTGGAAAAAGATTTTCAACAACTCCATCTGAAGAAACCATGGGACCAGGTCAGTACAAGGTAGGGAGAACTTGCTCTCACGTCGTGATTCTCTTTTTTGTTCCAGATTGTGGTCCGCAAGACACATCTGAAAATTCACAGCAAACTCATACTGAGCAAAAAGGCCTTGTCGAAGCACTATAGGAGTCGTAAGGAAAATCTTTTCCACAGATGTCACGACCGTAGGTTCAAGGGGACATGAGTATGGAAAATACCGCCCACAGCCCAAGAAACACAGTTTAGCTGCTCATATCTGAAATGAGAGAGATTTCAAAACGAGCGAAGTTTGGGAGAAACATAATGAGAATCCACACCAAGAAAGAGGGCATAATTAATATATTCTGCTTTGTCTGTTGATAAATCCCTTTTATAAATACAGAGTAGCTTAGAATAAAACACATGAGAGTCCACAAGGGCACGAACAGTCCCTACTCCCTGTGTTTTGACCTAAAAAAGCAGCAGGAGTAAGTAAGCTCCAGATTGGACAAGCAGAGTCAGAAGGCCGCCCCCGAACATTAAATAGGAACAGTAGGAACTGTTTATCAGTCAGGAGGGAGAGACGGCGTCCAAGGGCTGAGGAGGCTGATCGTCACCAGTTCCTAAACCCATCAGTCCGTGTCCCCTGTGAAGAGTGAGATGATAAAGAAGGAACTCAGTCCATCATCAGCTTCATCAAGAGCAATCTCACCACATGGAGACGCTATCTAATAGTTATATTGTGAAGAACGGGGGGGAAGAAAAAAAACTGGGTACCAATACGGACAAGATAGGTATCAACAGAAGACACTTGAGGTAATTGGATAATGGATAAGGACCAGGACCCTCCGTCAGACTTTACACTCTCTGATATCCTGAAGTCCGGTCAATATACTATGACTGTAAACTCCTGAGTGGAAAAACTGTTAAGCGGGCTCTACGTTTTTGTGTGTGAAGAGGGATTGTTGGCTTCAAGGCACTTCTGAACTGGTGAACCACACACTCGTCACAGAAAAGATTCTGTTCAGCTGCAGTGTTTGTGGCACCCCAGCGTGTGACCAAGCCTGGTACAGGAACAGCTTAGGAACCATCTGTGTCGGCCGTCAGATTCGACTGAGGAGGTCGCTGCAACAAAATGCACAGAAGACATGGCAGAGCAGCTGATGTTGTAATATTGTGGAGGACCATAAAACCAGCTAGGAACGTGGCAACCCAGTACGAGTTTTACAACCCGTGTCTAAGACCAGGACTGGATACTCCGTTTGATCCTAGAGACTGTTGACAGTTGCTGATTGGAAGGAGAACCAGAAGAACCTCCATTCAGCTTTTAAAGTCCTTGAAGACTGAGGACTTTCCGTCAGCGATGAGAAAAGTATTCTTGTGAGAAATTTATCTCTCTATTGTGGGAAAAGATTTACGCCACCCATGCATATCTAAGCCTCCACATAAGAATTCCTAATTAAAAAACCTTTCAGCTGCCAGTCTGTAGAACTCTTTTTTCAAAGAAAGGCTATTTGCAGAAACACATGGTAAGCCCTACAGGAAAAGAAAAAACATAGTAGGTGTTCAGTTGTTTGCCGAAAAATTCGATTTACAAGGAACTTTTAAATGTCACACATGCAAACACACACAGTGCAAACATCTTTCAACTACTCGTTTACAGACGACACAAATCCTTGAGAGTTTGCACTGGCGAAGGAAAACATTTAGTTTTCTTTTCTGGTGGTGACATATTTTCAAATAGGTCAAATCTGTCACAACACGTGGGCCGTCCACACTAGAGAGAAACGTTCAGCTGCAGTGTTTGTGAAGCAAGATTCAGTTTGCAGTCAGAGATCGAAACGCATAATGTGCCGGTTGTCAGTTTGATCAACGGGGCGTCTTAGAACCAACTGGAGGAGAATTAATGGAGATGCAGATGCCTCCAGCCGCAGAGACACAGACCATGGAAACAGAAGCTTGATTGAGAGACTGTGGGGACCAGAAACCACCCATGATCTTAACATCACCACTTGTACATCCAGAGACTGAAAACAGGTCTGTGAGATTTAGGGTGAAACCATGTTTAATAGGCCCAGTATGGATGTTCAGGGAACACTTTTACAATTAAGCTTTGCAAGTCCGCGATGGCGAGCCTGGGCCCCCTCCCCGTGTGACAGGGTAGCGACAACCGTGTCCACACGGCTGTTCATCGTGTATACTGTATACAATTTTAGACTTTTTTTTCTATACCAGGGGTCTCCAACCTTTCTTAATGTAAGGCCTACTTTTGCAAACAAAACCTTCAATCAATCTCTTACATTACAACAAATCGAATCTACATGAAATTTAATTATGAGGCACTATTGGGCATTTTGCCAAATCGATGCGTAAGACTTATATCAATTATATCAACATTTTCACTAGTTTGACTGGTGCAACTATGTGATTTTTGTTTTCGAGCATCTTAAGCCCGCCTCAATAACCCTAATAAATGGTATTACTTTACATTGTAGAATTCCGCTTTTCAGCATTCCAACCATTTCTAGTTCAGATACTTTTTTGGGCCAATTAATTGGCTTTTATTAATAACTGTTTATGTCACACTCCTTAAGCAGAAGAAATTCATATTTCATAGCAATAAGGGGGTGGTGGGGGGGGGTGAACTTTTTGTGTCAGGTCACCGTTTTCCTTCCAATTTTGGAAGATTTTCTGATGAGAGATTTTGGTTTTGAACAGTAATGTTAAGTATTTAGCATCAGCTTCATAGTTTCTGTGGGAATATAAGCTTTTTGTTTTTCACATCCTTTCAATTCATTATTGTATGAAGTAACTGTGAACAAAATTTTCCTGAATTGTTTTTTTTTTTGGGGATGTTCCAATTATTGGGAACTTCTCCATAAGTCCAGTGCTTGGTCATTTCCTAGTTGATGAGCACAGGAATTTGGTCATACATCTTGAATTAATCTATTTGACTTAATACATATGTTCCGGATTTCACAGAAACTTTGGTTCAACCTATTGCTATTAGTATAAAACTTATTACTATCCTATCTTAATTGATGATCTTGACATCAGCCTCAAATCACAATGATTTTTTTCTGGATTTATCAAAAGCTTTCCCTTTAGATAATGAAATTTTACTTGCAAAAGAGTCTAAGTTTCCTTTGGCTTTTATGTTATGTACTTCAATGGGTACTGTCAGTAGTACTTAACATGGCAAACTCATTCAAAAAGTGCTCTTTTTGGCAAAGGAAACTCTGAGTGGAGTCCCACAGGGGTCAATCCCGGCCTTCTTCTTTGCCTGATAACTACCTAGCCATCCCAACCACATCCTCCCAACCGTGTTAAACAGCCCTGACTTGGCTTCGGGATACATCAGTGTTTCACCTGTTGTAATTAAACTGCTTCTTTCTTTATGCCAGGATATACATTAGAGGATTCGCCTGTATTAGTACTTTAATGCTTCTCCTTGTTTTATCTGTTCTGTTTGATGTTTTTTTAAACGTTTATGTGACGACATAAAACGGATGTGTCCTAACTGGAAAGTTTGTCATTTTTTACCTTTTTATTAATAAGGCCAATGTATTGTTCATTGTGTTTGTGAGAGCCAGTTATATTACTTTGAAAGGTCATTTATTACTGTAATAGGGCCTTGGGGGTGGGGGGGAGAGGAAGCAAAGGTATACCTGTTTCGTTGTTTGGTTTGGTGAAGGGAGAAGGGGTGCCGAGGGAAGGCGTTTTCATGCGGTTTTACATTTTTTCCAATGCTTTTTAATTACTTCTCGACCCAAATTTGAAAGATTACATCGCTCCGATCACAATGATTTTTTTTTTCTGGCCCTCTCATCAAAGCTTCCATTTTGGTTGATGAAATTAGTTGCCAAAGTACGTTTCTTTGGCTTTTAATGTTACTAAACTTAAATGGGTATTCATAAAGTACTTAGACATGGCAAACCCTTCAAAGGGCTCTTTTGGCAAGAAAACGACTTGAAGTGGGGTCCCAACAGGGGTCATCCTTGCCCTCTTCTTTTTCTGCTAACGACCTATAGCCTCAGTCTCCCAAACCGTGTTAACAAACCCCTGATTGTTTGGGTACAGTCAGTGTTTCCTGCAAAGTCATACCTGTTTACATGTTTGATTGATGAAGGCGGAGGGGGGTGACAAGGGAATTCTTTTTCATGTGGTTTTAAATTAACGTTTTTCCAATGCTCTTATGAACTTTTGAATGTTGTATGCCAGTAATACAATTATGGATGTAACCTGTTTGTTTTAATGCAATAACTATACAAACACAGTTTGCCTCCGTGATCATTACCGGTGGCGCGTTGGCTCGTTAGTTAATCCTCTACTCAGTGATTTCCCGATTTGTCTTCATTGTCGTTTTGAAGTGTTTCGGTGATAATGACACGTACCCCTATAGAGATTCAATAGGTTGCTGTTTATTTTTCACACAATATTAACATTGAGTATATACGCGGCTGTTCTGTACAATTCTAAAACAAATCCATACCAGAGAGAGAGCTTTCAATCAGCTCAGTGTGCGTGAATGTTTGTAACAGAGGGAATCTGAAAAAAAAATCTTTAGTGTGGTTTGAAAGTTTGGGGCCCCGCCCAGGTAAAAATGTGTATAATGGCTAAGATCAAGAAAGATGGAAAATCTCCAAAAGGCATCAAATGACAGTACTCGTATAAATGGTCCCAAAAAGTTCGAATTTTATTCATCATTTACACTTGCAAATAACAGAAAACAAAAAATGGCTCTGCAAAGGTTTTGGGCAGCAGCTCAGTAGTTTGTCACTGATGTTTATTATATATAAATTTTGAATATATATTCTAATAACATACAGTATATGTACCAAAGTGTTTCCAGCAGCGCAGTAACCATAAGGTAAGTGAAGGGAGCCATCGGTTTCATCTCTCAAGATGTCTGCCAAAAAGAAAGCCATGAACATCCTCAAGTGACCGTTTAAAGTGAGGGAAACTAATCCGCTGGAGCGTTTGTGACAAAAGAATATTGTCGGTTGGGTTTTAGATAACCGCCGACAGGCGTCCTGTACGAGCGTGGGTCAGTGTCATGTCCGTCGACTGGCCACTATATGTATAGTTGATCAGGACTGGCCCCCAAAGGTATTAGCCTAGGTCATTGGTTCTCCAAAAGTAAAGAGGTTTTATGGTGTTTTAAGAAGTTATTCGAAAATCAGCATTAATAATAAGTAACTTTAAAACAAGTTGACATATATGTCTAAGACATCAAATTCAGCATTCTGTCACCAAATAACTAGAAGGTAGGAGGGAGGAGTGGCGCTCGTGTGAAGACCGTCGAGGACTAGGGAATGGGAAGGATATATGTTCCACGGGACACCGTTGGGTCCCCCAGTTGGAACTGGTTGATGTGTCTCGGAGAAAGGGAAGTTTGGTGTCCGCCTTCTGGGCTGGGCTGGCGCCGCCGGAGGACGCTGAGTACGCGGAGATAAAGCGAGTGAGACGATGGTAATGGGTGTGGGCTAGTATGAAAAGGGAGGCAAATCACAGCGTGTGCACACGTTATTGTGGGTCAATAAGAAGTCACTGGGATTTGGTCCCCGGGTGGTACTGGGCCTAATCCGTTTTACCCTAAAAGTAACAGAGTTTTCCGACTTTATTTGGAGAGTGCTCAGCAGCTGATCTCCACCGAAGCTGTGTCCTGACTGGTGCGGCTGAACTTCGCCCCTGTGACCAAGATTGCGTTCCTCCTCGTGAAAGCAGTGTTAGCAGAGGGTCTTGTTGTTTCAGAAAGAGTTAAATGTGTAAAGGCCAGATTCTGAGGAGCGTTGGTTGGCTGGCCGCGACGAACTGGGGCGGCTGCTGAAGAGATATGGTGTGGTGGGGGGGGGGGCGTTTTTTAAAGAAACGATGAGCATATACTAGGAGGTGACGCTTTGTCGTTCAAAAGAGGAGAACGAGCGACAACGGAACTACTGGACGCTGTGTTTTGCAACTCCCTCAGCTCCTGTGTCCACGGCACTCTCCTAGGGTCTCACTTCCCTTCCTGCTTCTTTCTCTCCTTCCTGGGTTCTCCTTCTCTCACCTCCGGTTTCCACACTAGGTCCTGTCTTTTCCCTTTCTCCTATTCGATCTTTTTTTAATATACTCTTTTTTTTTCCGCTTCCCCTCATGTGCTGGCAGTTTCTCTGTCGCGTGAACGCCGGCTGTAAGCGGGTAGAGTTTTGTTGGGAGTGAACTAAGATAAGTGAGTTGAGTAACTTTGAAACAGCTGTGTTATGTCTTCGCTGCAGGTACAGGGAGAACGTAATTGTCCCACCCGCAATGGGGGAGATGCTTCCGAGGCCTGGTAAAGAAAACTTGTTTATAGGAGTTAAATTCAAACATTCATTGAGAATGTGGACATACAGGTTAGAGGAAAGTACATCTCTTCTGTAGGTGTGTGGGGGGGAGGTGGTACGGGGGGGGGGGGGTAATCGTAGTGTTGATTCGTTAAGGTGGAAGAGCGGAAACACAAAAGATTGCAAAACACGTGTCTTTGTAAACTACTGGTTGTAAATCTTCCCAGAGTGTACATGATATCTAACATGCTGTCTGTATTGTTTAATCAATATGGGCTCCAGCCTCAACTGCAAGAAGCTGTGCTTCTTTTCCAAAAACTATTTGAGATATGTAAATAAAATTTGTTAAAATAATAGGTAACATTTATGGAATATCAATACTCTTAACGTGAGCTTTCTATCACGTTTGAGTGTCATGCCAAACACAACTTTTCCCAATGCAAGTAAATATGAACAGCAATCAGATAATCATACGCTCCAGTATTTCTTGTTTACATTGGCAAGTGTAGAGAAAAATGCTGTATACGGGGGGGGGGGGGTGGTTCCTGACGGTCACGTTCTGGGGCGGTACTTCCGGGATGTCGCTTGCCACTAAAAAATTGGAGGCCTCAGTGGTAAACCACAAGGAGGGGGTGGCCTCTCTCTAATTCGTAGCTTCTACACCGTGGCGCGTTAGCACTCCCCCATTATAGTTGACAGTCGCAAAAATAACTTTCCATCTGTGCAAGCTTTTACACAGTGATGCCTGTCAGCGATTTGATCGTATGTTTTGTCGTTTCAAACCAAAAAACAAAAGAACGGTGTTATCCCGATGATAGCCGTTTCTAAAAAAGCAGCTACCGTTTTGGGTTTGACTGATTCAAAAACACGAGGTGAGAACCAATTTCAAATAACGTCCGTTTTTTGTTTTTTTGAATTCAACTATATTTTGGGTCAATTCTGCCGTTTGAAGATCTACATTTAAAAGAAAGACAGTGGGCCGGAAGTAATAGTAAATATAGCCTACAAAAACAAAGCCAAGCTTTGATACGGGTAAACTGTGCTGCACTAACGTGAACCAGAGTAACGTTGAAGAAAAAAAATTAATCAATAAATAGGCTGATATGAACCTGGAGACACCAAAGAAATATTTTCCAACGTCAAGTTTTATTCATTGTTATTTAATTCGAGCCTATCCACAGCACATCACGAGTCCCCGGTTTTATGACGCATTTGTTTGTGGTATCAATACAGTTGTATAATAGGGTAACCTATACGTAGACTCTGGTAATATACGGGTAACTATAATCACAGCTGGTAAAATAAAGGGTACCCGTAATAAAAGCTGGTAATAAGGGTACCAACTATGACATACAGCTGTTAAATTCGGGTAAACCTATACAGCTGGTATATAGGTTAACCTATATACAGCTTGGTAGAGTATCATAGGTACACTATAATACAGGTATGGTAAGGTAGTAGGGGTAACCTATAAACAGTGTTAGGTAATATAGGGTAACCTATAATCCAGCTTGGTAATATAGGGTAACCTATAATACAGTTGGTAATAGAGGTATCCTATAATACAGTGGTAATATAGGTAACCTAATACAGCGTAATAAGTAACACTTATGTAACAGTTTGGTCAATATATGGTTAACACTAATAGCTACCGTTGGGTATATAGGGTAACCTATATACAGTTGGTAATATAGGGTACCATAATACCGCTGGTAATAGGGTACCTATAATACAGCTGGTAATATAGGGTAACCTAATACAGCTGGTATATAGGGTAACCTATAATACAGCTGGTAAATAGGGTAACCTATAATACAGCTTGCTATATAGGTAACCTAATACAGCTGGAATATAGGTACCAAATTAATTACCCAGCCTGGTAATATAGGGTACCCTATAATTACCGTGGGTCTAGTAGGGTTAGACTAAATCAGCGTGTAAATAGGGTAACCTATAATACAGCTGGTAAGAAGGGTAACATAAAACAGCTGGTAATATAGGGTAACCTAATACAGCTGGGGTAATCTTGTAACATAATACAGTGGTAATATACGGTACCTATAGTACCGCTGTAATATAAGGTAACCTAGAATACAAGCTGGTAATAAGGGTAACCTATAATACGCCTTGGTAATCTAGGGTAACATAATACCGCTGGTATATAGGAACCTATACCAGCTGGTAATATAGGGTAACCATAGTTAATAGGTAACCTACAGACCGTTTAGGTAATTAGTGAACGTAGGCACACGTTGGTAACCTAAACGAAGCAGTTGGGAGATATGGGTAACCCTAGTAGTACAGTTTGGTACATGTACCTAATCTGGGTAATATCGTCATAGTACAGGTTGGTAGATAACGTAACCTATAGATCCAATGGTTCTAGGGTACCATAATAGGGTACCTATAGTCTGACAGTATAATGTGGTTATAGGGTAACCTATAAACGTTGGAATTAGTTTGTTAACATATATAAGGGTAATTCAGTAACTATAATCGGTAATGGATATCTAGGGTAATATAGGTCCTCACATGTAATGTAACTTACAGCTGGTATATAGGGTAACCTATAATACAGTTGGAATATTCGGTAACCTATTCGTGGAATAAGGACAAAGTACAGCTGGTAATTAGGACCTAAACAGCGAAATGGGTAACCTATAAGTCAGTGGTAATATATGGGTAAACTAAATACATCGTGGTAATATAGGTGTAACCATATACACGTCTGGTAATATAGGTGAGCCTATAATACAGTTGTTTATGGGCTAAATACAGTGGTAATATATCCTAATACAGCTGGTAAATATGATAGGTAACCTCACGATATCAGTGGTAATATAGGGTAACCTATAATCGTGTATATGGGTAAACCTTATTACCTGGTAAGACCTATATACAGTTGGTAATAGACTATATAGGCTGTAAAGGTAAACCTATGATACAGTTTCGAATAATGCGTACCTCATAATAACAGCTGGTATATAGGGTAACATCAGCTGATAAGGTACCTGTACAGCTGGTAAATAGGGTAACCTATAAACAGCTGACCTACTATAGGTCACCCTATAGTATACAGCTTGTATAAGAGAACCTATAATACAGTCTGGTAATATGGGTAACCTATATCAGTTGTATCGTACATAACAGTTGGTAATAAGGGTAACCTATACGTACAGTTCTGAATATAGGGGTAACCTATATACCGCTGTAATATAGGGTAACCTATAATACAGCTGGTAATATAGTAGGTACCCTTATACAGTTGGTATATAGGTAACCTATAACTAAGCTGGAATATAGGGTAACCTATATACAGTTGGTATATAGGGTAACCTATATACGCTGGTAATAATAGGTAACCATATACAGCTTGGTAATATAGGGTACCCTATATGACATACAGCTGGTATATAGGTACAAAAGTGTAATATAGTAACCTATATCAGCTGGTAATATAGGGTAACCTATAATACGAGCATGGTAATATAGGTAACCTATAATACAGCTTGTAATAATATAGGGTAACCTATAGTACGAGGTCTGGTATATGGTGTGAATGGGGGGGAAAGGAATATGGATGGGATTGGGGGGTGAAATGGTTTAGTGTTGTGAAAAGTTGGTTGGGGGGAAAAAAAATGTATGGGAGGTGAACCTATAATACAGCTTGTAATATCGGTTACCCTATTATTAATACTCGGTATTATAGGGGTACTAGAATGGTACAAGCTGTTATATACATAGGTTTAACCTTTATACCCACGTGTAATCTATGGTAACCTATAGTAAGCTGTTTATAGGGTAACCTATATTACAACATTGTATATAGGTGTAACCTATATTACAAGCTGTATTATGAAGGGTAACCTATAATACAGCTGGTAATATAGGGTAACCTATAATACAGTTGGTAATATAGGGTAACCTATAATACAGTTGGTAATATAGGGTAACCTGAGAACTTGTGTGCAGAGTTTTTACTATTATCGCTATATTAAATAATTAAATTCATATTTAATGTGGTTTCCATGTAATGGACCAAACTGGTCCCCCTTTCTACCAGCAGATGG
Organism: Etheostoma spectabile; assembly: GCF_008692095.1. NCBI lineage: Eukaryota > Metazoa > Chordata > Actinopteri > Perciformes > Percidae > Etheostoma > Etheostoma spectabile. The sequence continues at coordinate 427,823 of NW_022605595.1, read as the reverse complement.
CAGTATTTAAATGACTGACTGTATTGTGCCTTTGGTAAACTATTTTAAATCAAGAGTACTGATACAGATGTATTTATTGTTGTTCATTTCATTTGGTTTTTATTTGTTTTTTTTATTTGCAACCTAGTTATCATCATCATCATCATCATTCCCCCCGGCCCAGAGTTAAACCTGCATGCCCTTCTGTTTTAACCTGACAAGTATTATGTTCATCTGTTGCTGATGTTATTTTACAAAAAAATTATTTTAATTAATTATTAAATTGTTACATTTTTTTATGTTCACTTGCAGAATATTTAAGTTTAGTTGAAAGCACACTTTGTTCTT
>NW_022605595.1:426630-426776 GCF_008692095.1 Etheostoma spectabile | reverse complement strand
GGTGCGACACCTACTGGTCTGTTTTTGTAATCGTTTTGAACTGCCCTTGATGGTCCATATATGGTGGAAACCACATTAAATATTAAATTAATTATTTAATATAGCGCTAACAGTACCAACTCTGCACACACAAGTTCTCAGGTTAC
>NW_022605595.1:425891-426620 GCF_008692095.1 Etheostoma spectabile | reverse complement strand
ATATTACCAACTGTATTGAACCAATCCGCTCATTAAACGTGACGTGCACGTGGATAGGCTAAATAACTGTAAATTACTGTAATAAACTACTGTTGCTAACATATTTCTTTGGGTCCAGGTTCATATCAGCATATTGATTGATTGATTTTTTTTCTTCTAACGTTACTCTGGTATAACGTTAGTGCAGCACAGTTTACCCGTTATCAAAGCTTGGCTTTTATTTTGTAGGCTATATTTACTATTACTTCCGGCCCACCTGTCTTTCTTTTAATGTAGATCTTCAAACGGAGAAATGAAAATAAGAATTTCAAAAAAACAAAAACGGACCGTTATTTGAAATTGGTTTACTTGTTTTTTGAATTCAGAAACCAAAACGGTAGAACGGCTCTCTTTTTGCCGTTTCTTTGTTTTTGGTTTGAAACGACAAACGAAAAAACAATGGTTTCCTCGTTATTTCGTTTTGTGGTTCAAACGAAACAAAACGGTCAAAACGTACACGGACCGTTTAAAGACTCTAGTTGTCTGTTGTTCATTTCCAAAGAAACACAACGATGTATAAAAGGCTTTGTTAGCTTGTAGCTCATGTTATGGTTCCGTAGCAGACGTTTTTATAAAACTAAGCTAACACTTGGGTCATAACCATGCGACTTACTGTTGAATATTAGAGGAATTACCGTATAGTACAGGATAAGCTATGTTAATGTTAACTAGCATGTGAGTTAGCAGTAA
>NW_022605595.1:425482-425881 GCF_008692095.1 Etheostoma spectabile | reverse complement strand
TCTATGTTAATGATAACTAGCATGTTAGTTAGCAGTAATTAGCAGTACCAAGTCATTAACGACTGTTGTGTTGTGAAGTAATACAATAACGTATTTAATCCACCTAACATCAACTGTATGACATCATTGAAATACTCCAGCTGTAGCCAAGTGAGCCAATCGTCTAGACCTGCTCTATCTGTCAATTATAGAGCGGTCTAGACTTGCTCTATCTGTAATATGAATTGGTCCCTCTCGGCCTCCCCCCCTCTCACTTGTGTCTGGATAAAGGACTTTCTCACCAATTGGCCCCAGACGGTGAGACTGGGCCCCCACCTCTCCTCCACTCGCATGCTGAGCACCGGCTCCCCACAGGGCTGTGAGCCGAGCCCCCTCCTGTACTGTCTCTACACCCACGAC
>NW_022605595.1:425288-425401 GCF_008692095.1 Etheostoma spectabile | reverse complement strand
GGGAGACGAGGCAGCCTACAGAGAGGAGGTCCTGAACTTGACGTCCTGGTGTTCGGAGAACAGCCTGGCTCTGAACACTAAGAAAACCAAGGAGATCATCGTCGACTTCAGGA
>NW_022605595.1:408728-425278 GCF_008692095.1 Etheostoma spectabile | reverse complement strand
AGCACCGACCTAGCCCCCCTGTACATCAAGGGCGAGTGTGTGGAGAGGGTCCACACCTTCCGGTTTCTCGGCGTCTTCATCTCCGCTAACATCTCCTGGACAGACAACACCACAGCAGTCATCAAGAAGGTCTAGCAGCGACTACACTTCCTGAGGGTCCCTGGGAACCTGGACGCCAACCTAGGGCTGCATGATTATGGCCAAAATGATAATCACGGTTATTTGTTTCTTTTAACCAAAACAAATTTTATCGTCACATAGGCACATTTACCGTCATATATTTATAACTGCGAGAGGGAGTGTGATAGACGCTACTTACAGAGAGACGGCTGATCATTATGAACGGGTCCAACACGGGTCAAACGTTTCATACACACAAAGTGTGTATGAAACGTCTGTATCGTCACTGAGATGCATTTTTATGAACTATGATATTCTGGCCATGTGTCACATCTCTGGCCCAGGTTCAGGTCCAGGTCCAGGTCCAGCAGCTCCGTCTCACGCTGTTACTCTACCAACTGAAGTTAGTTGCATTCAATAACTTCTTCTGTGTTCTTCGCCGTGGCGACCGCAATAGCAGAGTTACCATGGAAACACTGGTACAAATACAGGTTTGCCCCTCATACTTAACAATATACAGCTGTGTTAATAATAATTAAAACTGTAGACAAATATCAGAAGTGTGGACCGGCGCTGTGTGGCCGGGCAGCGCGGAGTAAGACGAGAGATCCAACACAGGCACGGCTTTACAGACGAAATGGGTCATGTAACACAAAATTAAACCATATCCATATAAACAGCATTGCAGCGGATGCGAGGACATTAGCACCGGTGCGTCCTAGAGGAGCTAACAGCTAACAGACGCTACAAGCTAAAAGCTAACAGACGCTACTAGCACCGACTAGCACTGGTCACTGCTGTTGTCTGAAAAACAACAGACGGGACAAAGTGTTGCGTTTACTGGTAAACTGGTAAACCTTGAGACCGACGTATAACCGACTGCTATCTGTTGAGTTTTCCTCACGCTACTCTGTCCTCTGTGACTGTCTCCATCTAGAAACTAAGCTGCACGGGGTGCAGGGAACTACTCTGACTGGCTCATGACTAGACGGTAGAAGCGCTATGCAAAAAAAAAAACCGGAGCGTAATATGAAATGACGCTTCAAAAAAAATAATCGCTCGATCACACAAATTTGATCGTGGGAAGTCAAAATCATGATCGTGATTAAAATCCGATTAATTGTGCAGCCCTACGCCAGGAAGGCGGTACAGGTGCATCAGAGCAAGGACTTACAGTTTCTTCCCAAAAGCCGTAACCACTCTGAAGTCACACATGCACTCACATGCACTGACTTCACTTCACAACCAGCCCCGGCCAAATTAAATGGTTAAATATTTAACCATTTCATTTCATTACAGTGCAATATTAATCATTTAATCTCATTTACTGTGCAATATTCAATGCTCAAGACTTTTGATACACCAATAACTATATTATTTGCATAATCTGCATACAAACCCTTTATCTGTCTTACTATTTTACATATGTACTGTATATAGTGGCTCTCAGGAAATGTGCACCACGTTCCCCGCTTACTTTTTTTTCTTTCTTCTTCTGCATTACCACTACTGTTTCACATTTTTAAATTTTGTGTTGACACTGTAAAGGTTTTGATTCAATCTCGTTGCACAGGTACTGCACTTGTGTATAATGACACAGGCATTCTATTCAAAATTAATTGTTAGATTAATCAATAAAAAAAATAATCATGACAGCCCTTAATGGTTCCATTTTGTAACTGGTTTTAGCTGACATTAACAAGCTATGCTGTGCTACTTTGTGTCAGTTTGTGAGACTAATTTTCATATCTATGACGATACAAACTACCTCTCGTTATTATTGGTTTGAGTTTAGTTTGAGTTGTGGTCAGTAATTCTGTTTCATTCTGTTTCCTACAGATGTTCAGCCGCTGTCTGTGGTTAAAGAAGATGTTCCCCCTGAGCAGCAGGAGTGTAGCGCCAGTGTGGACCAGCAGCAGCCAGAGGCCCCCCCACACATTAAAGCGGAAAAGGATGGAAACTGTGGAGCCATGTAGTCGGGGAGGAGATGCCTTTCCAAGGGCTGGAGGAGGCTGATATCACCAAGTTCCCATTAACTCCTGTCCCTTTGAAGACTGATGAAGAGGAAGGTCAGTCCTCACAGCTTCATCAAAGACAAATTAAACACATAGAAAGGGAAGCTAATGGAGAGGACTGTGGAGGACCAGAACCAGCCAGGAACTCACATCCACTTTTACAACCAACGAGCACTGAAGCCAGAGTGGAGACTCTTCTGAACCTAGACTGATGACAGTGCTGGATTGAAGGGCCAGAAAACCTCATCATCTTTAAAGTCTTTGAAGAATAAGGACGTTCCGGTCAGTGATAAGAAAGTAGTGCTGGTGAGAAATTTATCTGCTCTGAGTGGGGGAAAAGATTTCGCACCCAGGCATATCTAAGATCCACATAAAAAATTCATACATTAGAAAACCTTTCAGCTGCTCAGTCTGTAAGAAATCTTTTTCACAGAAAGGCAATTTGCAGAAACACATGGTAAGCCATACAGGAAAGAAAACAATAGTTGTTCAGTTTGTGGCCAAAAATTCTGACAAGAAAACATGTAATTCACACATGAAAACACACACAGGAGAACACTTTCAACTACTCGTTTACAGACGGACACAAACCCTTGAGAAGTCGCACTGGAGAAAAAACATTTAGTTGTTCTTTCTGTGGTGACATATTTTCAAATAGGTCAAATCTGTCACAACACTGGCCGTCCACACGAGAGAGAAACGATTCAGCTGCAGTGTTTGTGAAGAAATATTCAGTTTGCAGTCAGAGATCGAACGCATAATTGCCGGTTTCAGTGATCACGGCGTCATTAGACTAAATGGAGGAGAATGATGAGATGCAGAGCCTCCACCAGCAGAGACACAGACACATGGAAACAGAAGCTGATGGAGAGGACTGTGGAGGACCAGAACCAGCCAGGACTCTACATCCACTTGTACTATCCAGAGACTGAAAACAGGTCTGTGAAGAGTTAGGGTGAAAACATGTTAATGAGCAACAGTATGGATTTCAGGGAACACTTTACAATTAAAGCTGCAAGCAGCGATTGGCGAGCCTGGCCCCTCCCCGGTGACAGGGTATGCGACACCGGTCCACACGGCTGTGCACGTGTATAATATACAATTTAGACTTTCTTTTCTATACCAGGGGTCTCCAACCTTTGTAAATCTAAGAGTTACTTTATAAAAGAAAAGTGGCTACTTGCATCAATCTCTTACATTACACAAATCAAATCTACATGAACTGTAAAGTTGGGGCCTTTAAATCATGGAGCCTATTGATCATTTTGCCAAACTGATGCGTGAGACTTATGAAATATCAAACTATGGTGATTTTGCGAGCATCTTAAGCCCCTCAAAAATGTGAACTATGCACCTAATAAATGTAAATACTTACATTTAGCATTTCAGCTTTTCAGCATTTATACACATTTTCTAGTTCAGATACTTTACAGAAACGCCTCCGGATCCCCAGTTGGAGCGGTTAATGTGGCTGCGGGAAAGGGAAGTTTGGGGTCCCCTGCTGGAGCTGCTGCCCCCGAGACCTGATACCAGATAAGCAGATGAAGATGGATGATGGATATATAAACAGAGGCAAAAGCACGGTCTTCAAACGGGATATAGGTCATTAAAACACGGGACTGGTCCCGGTGGGACCGGCCTAATCCGGTTGCAACCCTAAAGAGTACAGAGTTTTGGTACCCAACCCACCCTAAACCAGGGGGTTGAAGGTGTTTCAGAGGTACTGCAGTGACTTTGGGAGGGTTTCTGTCCTGCTGTTGGCTGGACAAACCCTGGGAGAATTACAAATTGTGAAACGTTTTTGAAATGTCATGTGTAAGGCTCGATAATATAATAAATGTACATTATTGTATTAAAACAAACTTAGAGCTCTGAAAATGTAATGTTTCTTTCTTAAAAAGTGTGTTTTAATCATTATATTTCCAGCGTGAGTTCAGTGAAATCTGGAATTTCTACGGACTTTTATTTTGTAGCTTAGCAACTGGAATCTTTCCGGGTTTTTATTTTGAAGCTCAGCAGGCTTAGATAACATAACAAATTGACATTTATTATATAAAAAAATCGTAAGAGCTTTGAAAATGCAATACAGTATTTATCTTCTCTTCCAAAGTATATTTATCATTATTCTTCTGTGTGTATTTCTGAGGAAAGCTTGAACTTTTCCGGACTTTTATTTTGAAGCTCAACAACTAATCTTCACCGGAAGCTGTAGTCCTGACTGCGCTAACTTCCCCCTGTGACCAAGATGGGTCTCTCAGAAAGCAGTGTTAGCAGAGGGTCTTTGTTGTGTTAGAAAGAGGTAAAATGTGTAAAGTCCAGATGCTGAGAGCGTTGGTGGAGCAGCGACTACTGCGGCTGCTGAAGAGATATTTGGGCTGTTTGAAAGAACGATAGCAGAGTACGAGGAGGAACTTTGTCGTTCAAAAGAGGAGAACGAGCGACAACGGGAAACTACTGGACGCTGTTTTCAACCCTCAGCTCCGGTCCACGACCAGTCGGGTCCCTTTACTCCTAGTAGATTTGGTGTTATTAATATTATGTGTGTGGCCAGTTCCATCATGGAGACCCGTGCAGGAAGAGGGTGGTGGTGTTGTTTTTTAGAGTGACTCTAAAATAAGTGAGTTGAGAACTGAAACCAGGTTTGGTCTTCTGAGTTTTATGTCTACCTACAGTATATAAGGAGAACTTATTCACACAGCACTATGAGGGAAAAGTTTTCCACGTGGTAGAAAACGGGCTGATAAACAGGGTTTGCAATGACGTCACGTTCTGGCGGTAACCCGGATGCGCGGCCCTGTTGGAGGCTCTCGGTAGTTCGATTTCGCCTTCTCGTTGTGGAGTTGGAATCAGATTCATATAAAGAACAACTGCATGGAAATAGGGTATAAATTAGGTTTTGAGAGCTGAATTTACATTTGTGAATGTGAAACTTTGCCACAGGATAATACATTATAACAAAAAAACATCTTTTCTTTACTTTGAATTCTATAAAAACAAAATATAACATTCTCCCATAATAGGCAAAGTCTTTACAGATGTGGTCAATGATGAATCTGATGAGGTTTTGCCAAATCTCCTGGTGTGTGAACAAGACCAAAAAAGGTGTAAAACGGTTTCTGGGTGATCTTCACTGAAAGACCGTCTGGATTGATTGACAAAAAGCTGCCGTAAAGGGGACAGTTTCCAGCTCTCTTCAGGCTGGACAGGAAGTTACAAAACACTGTGGTGCGATTCCGATTTAATAAAATATAATCAGACCCCAGATCAGCTGGTACCAGTCTCCGTTGTTTTGATTATGACAGGTATCTCAGAATGTTCTACATGTGTGTGTTGCTGATTTTAATTACAGACTGTAGATGATCCGTGATCTGAGATCAGATCTAGTCTCTGACTTCTAAACGTCTCTACAGCCTCAACATGTGTTCTGGACAGAATAAGTCTTTAAATCAGACAAATAGAGTTAAAATCCCTCCGATTCAAAAACAATAAAAAGTTTATATAACGTCATCAGTTGTAAACCAATCAGCGTGAGAGGCCGCTTTCCCCATGCTCTGGGTCTGCCTGCGTCTCAGACCTGCGCCCACTGGTCCCTCAGACCTGCGCCCCTGGTCTCAACCTCCCCCTGGTCTCAGACCTGCACCCCCTGGCTCAGACCTGCGCCCCCTTGGTCTCAGACCTGCGCCCCCTGGTCTCAGACCTGCGCCCCCTTGCTTTCGTGAGATTTCCGTTGCCCGTGTGCATGACGTCAGAGCGAGTCGGGATCAAGTTGGACACAAATCTAACCAGCATGCAACGGGCGCCGCTCGCCAGTGATTGATTCTGTGCCGACCTGGCTCATCTCGAACAAGCCTACTGTTATTTACCAAGGGGGGGGTCCTCCTCCTCTCTAAGCGTAGCTCCTCTAGTGCCATTTTGATGCTAAAAAGCCATCACTTGGCGTTAGCATCCCATTGACTCCCATTCATTTTGGCGCCACTTTGACAGCGAATAACTTTCCATCTGAAGCGTTTAAAGTCTCTATTTGTCCGTTGTTTATTTGTAAAGAAACAAGATAATGTATAAAAGGCTCCGCTACCTTGTACTCACGTACACCCCCCCCCCCATGTTAAAATTCAGGGGGCGTAAGTATACAACCCCCCCATGTTAATGTTAACTAGCATGTTAGTTGCAGTAGTTAGCCTTTGCCTATGCTATCTCCTAACATATACCTACCTCTCCGTCTCTGCTGATTGGAATGATTGAGATTTCTCTTCACAGCTACCAGAAGACTTACAGCTTTCAGACAGGTTCTCCACGTCACATCTACATCTTCCGCTCTGTTGGAGGCTGCGCAGTAACGCTCACATCACCGGGAGGAGTTTCGTAGACTTCACTGGTCTCCGTCAGAACAACGGGACCTGTTGGCCATTTCTTTAACTGTCTATGATGTAAACAACTGAACGGAGTACAGTGGCGTATTGGGCACTTTGGATACTTTAAGTGATGTTGCCATGCCTAACACACAGAAAAGCGTCCAAGATGCAAAGGCATACATGGAAGGACTTGGTCCACAGAAAAGGCGCAACATTCCAATTACAGTTTATTGCGGTGCAGATCCCTACGAGTCGGCTCCCTCTTCTGTATCCATGATGATTCTTCTTCAGTTTATATCCCGATGTAGTCTACTACCTGCTTTTCTCTCCTAGCCCATACACAGCTGCAGACCTTAAATCTTACAAGGTTAGGAGGCCTATACCAGACGGACACAGTACCAGTCATTAACGTGTTGTGAAGTAACACAATAATGTCTCTAATCAACCTAACCTTACGTTACATCCTGCTACGCTCTGGGTTGATGGCTACAGCCCCACAGTTGACTCTGTATTGCTGTTCTGCGTTCTGGTTCCTGAAGTTAATCTGACTCCGACGTTCAGGCTCCTTGATGTCCTGCATCCTCCTGCGCTGCTCATCTGAACATGCAAGCCTGTGTCTCCATCAAGCACTGCACTCTGCACCGCAGTAATGGCATCAAAAGTGTCCTTGTCACTTCTCCACTTACCATTAACATTACTATTAAGCATGAACATAAGATAAATAATTATGTTAACTAATCTTAACTAATTATTGTGCTGACTGATCTTATCTGCATATTACTCCAGTGGTGAAATAAATCAGGGTAATAGCCTTTTAAGTTTTATGTCAAATACATCCCGGACATTCTCATCACCAAACTGGTAACTTCGGCCTCCACCTCTCCAATGTGTCTGGATAAGCCTTTCTCACCAACGGCCCCCCAGAAGGTGAGGCTGGGCCCCCGCCTCTCCTCCACTTGCATGCATGTTACCGGTCCCACGGGCTGCGTGCTGGACCCCCTCCTGTACTGTCTCTACACCCACGACTGCAGCCGCGCCACCAGCAACACCTCATCGCAAGTTTGCTGACGACACCACAGCGGTCGGACTCATCTCAAAGGGAGACGAGGCAGCCTACAGAGAGGAAGTCCTAACTTGACGGCCTGGTGTTTGGAGAACAACCTGCTCTGAACACCAAGAAAACCAGAAGATCATCGTCGACTTCAGAAGAAGAGCACACGACCTACCCCCCTGTACATCAACCGTGAGTGTGTGCAGAGGGTCCACACCTTCCGGTTTCTCAGCGTCCTCATCTCCGCTGGACATCTCTTGGACAACATCACATCACAGCGGACTCAAAGAAGGCACAACATCGGCCACACTTCCTGAGGGTCCTCAGGAACCTGGACTCCAACCGGCTGCTCATCTTCTACTACTGCTTGTCCATCGAGAGCCTCCATCACCTCGCATCAAAGTCTGGTACGGCAAGCACCGCGGCAGGACAGGGAGAGGCTGCAGAAGGTTGTAAGGTCACACAAAAGATCCTAGGCTACCCTCTCCCTCCCTGATGGACATCTACACCACCCGCTGCGATATCTAGGACAGCTACCACTCTGGCTCTGATCTGTTTTGACCTGCTGCCCTCAGGAAGGCGCTACAGGTGCATCAGAGAACGGACTAACAGTTTCTTCCCAAAAGCCGTAAACCACTCTAAACTCACACATGCACTACTTCACTTCACAGCCGGCCCTGGACTTTCTTCTTCCCACCTGCTGTACAATACTTTCTATAGAAACTGGCATTCTGTGCAATATTCATTACAGTGCAATATTTATTAATTAATATTTTACCATTCATTACAGTGCAATATTTAATAATTTAATCTCATTACTGTGCAATATTCAATACTCAAGACTTTTGATACACCAATAACTATATTTTGGCATAATCTGCATACAAACCTTTATCTGTCTTACATTTTATATAGGTACTGTATATAGTGGCTCTCAGGAACGTGCACCACGTCCCCGCTCGCTTTTTTCTTTCTTTTTCTGCACTACCACTACTATTTTGTATTTTTAAATTCGTGTTGACACTGTAAAGGTTTGATTCATCTCGTTGCACAGGTACTGCACTTGTGTAATGACACAGGCATTCTATTCTAAATTAAGGTTAGATTATCAATAACAAAAATAATCATAACAGCCCTTAATGTTCCATTATGTAACTGGTTTTAGCAAGCTGGCCTTAACAAGCTATGCTGTGCTACTTTGTATCAGTTTGTGAGACTAATTTTGTAAGTTTTCATATCTATCACGATACAAACTTCCTCTCGTTATTTTGGTTTGAGTTTAGTTTGAGTTGGTCAGTAATTCTGTTTCATTCTGTTTCCTACGATGTTCAGCAGCTGTCTGTGGTTAAAGAAGATGTTCCCCCTGAGCAGCAGGGAGTGTACGCCAGTGTGGACCACAGCAGCCCAAGGCCCCCCCCACATTAAAGAGGAACAGGAGGAACTGTGGAGCAGTCAGGAGGAGAGCAGCTTCAAGGGCTGGAGGAGGCGATGATCACCAAGTTCCCATTCACTCCTGTCCCTGTGAAGACTGATGAAGAAGAAGCTCAGTCCTCAGAGCTTCATCAAAGACAAACTCAACACATGGAAACAGAAGCTGCTGGAGAAGACTGTGGAGGACCAGAACCAGGAAGGAACTCACATCTACTTGTACAACCAGAGACTGAAGACAAGATGGAAACTCTTCTGAGACTGATGACAGTACTGATTGAGGAGACCGGAGAACCTCATTCAGCTTTAAACTCTCTGAAACATGATTCAAGATGTAAGAAAAAAATTCAGCTGCTGAGTGGGAGAAGATTTGGCACTAGGGGACATTTTATGCTCACATGAGAATCCACCCAGAGAGAAGAAATACAGCTGCAGTGTTTGTAACAAGTTTATCTGGCGTCAACAGGTCAGACGACATAATGCATCACCTTCAGTCGTCACTCTTCATCAGAGTCAACTGAGGGAACCAGAGAGGAAGAGCTCCAGCCAGCAGAGAAAACTACACATTCAAACAGAAGCTGATGGAGAGGACAGTGGAGGACCAGAACCTCCAGGAACTCACATCCACTTTTCAACCAGAGACCAAAGACCATACTAGAGACTCTGCTGATCCTGAGACTGAGGCAGTGGTATTGGAAGGAGACAGAGAACCTCAGTCAGCTTTAAACTCTCTGAAACATGATTCAAAATGTAAGAAAATTCAGCTGCTCTGAGTGTGGAAGAGATTTGGCTTCAAGATGCACCTGAAGAACACATGATAACTCATACAGGAAAGAACCTTTCAGCTGCACATTTTGTAGGAATCTTTTACAAAGGTGAAAGTTTAAAGATCACAATGAGAACTCATAAAGGAGAGAAAGCTTTCAGCTGCTAGTCTGTAAGAAATCTTTCACGCAGAGAGGAAATTTAAAACGTCACATGAAACACACACAGGAGAGAAAAACTTTCAGCTGCTCAGTCAGTAAGAAATCTTTAGACTGAGAAGCCACTTAAAACATCACTGAAACAACAAAAGGAGAGGAACCATCTACTTCCTGTGTGGTGACATCAGAAAGCAGCAGACGTGGAGCTCCAGTGTGGACCAGGAGCAGCCAGAGAATCTCAGCCAGGTTGGAACTCTCTGAACCAGAGAAATAAAATTGATAGAAAGGCCCTTTCTTTCATATCAGTCTAGCAAAATGGTCAGAGTGGGCAGCCATTTTATGTGTACAATTGCCATGGTAACTTGGCAACTTTAGCATAAGCACTTCTGGCGAGTCACAGGTTAAATGAGTCAATTAACTTCATGCTTTATCCATTTTGTTGTTGTTCAATCAAATTATCACAAGGAACAGTTCAGTGGCCTTTCTATTTATTTAATCTATGCTCTGAACGCTGTAAATGTGCACACAAATAGAGTTGCTATTCACAATCTTATGAAAAATCTTAACTTCCGCCAAGGTTCATGACCATTTCACCCTTCTTTAGGCCCACATAGTTAGCTCCATCACTGAACATATTCCCATCAGGGCCCAAGAAAACACTACTACTTACACTTCTATACTCACAAAGTTAGCTACTCACTTTCAGTGTCGTAGTCATTTAGTGTTTAGTTTGTAAACCATTGGCGAGCAACTGTAAAAAATAAAAAAAAACGCTACCTGTAGCTCGCAAGGTACTTTGTTACCCCTGGTGTAGACTGTAAACACTACTTTCTGTCCTGCGTGGAATTAGTGGCCAAAACGGCTGCCACTGCAGTATCATCTCAATGAAAGCTCATGTTTTAAATAACTTTTTATCTTTAATGTCTTCAGATTGTCATTTGGAGACACTATTGAGCATTTGCCAAATTGATGCGTAAGCCCCATAAAATATCAACATTTTCCCTAGTTCTGATCTTGGCAGACTTTGGTGAGTTTGAGCATCTTAGCCCCTCAAAACTGATTACTGCACACCAAGAAATATACTTCTTACATTTTTTAGTTGTCTTGGGTAAAAATGTAAACATCATATACTTGACTAATGTTTACAGATGCCAGATCCTGATTCCTGTGCATTATTAAAACACTAATTGCAATTTTTTCAACTCTACTAATGTCAAATTTCCTGTGTAGGACTTTGTCTTTATTGTCCTTGTCTCTGTTTCATCTTCTACAGCTGACTACTGAGGCACGTCGATCCATACAGCCGTCAGCCAACGGAATCAGACGAGTCCAGAGCTCCGCCACCACACCAACAATGGAGAGTAATAAGTAATCTGAGTACAACTCAGTAAAGTTACATGTGGCCACATGTTAAATCTACCAACCTATTTCTCTCTCTCTCTCTCTCTCCTCTTCCCTCTCTCTCTCTCTCTCTGTGTTGTGCCGCCTGAGTAGAGCATGGTTTATGTGGACTATGAAATGGAAGGACATTGTGTCTAAACATGCCTTCAAGCTTCAGTTCAGTATATTATCTGAGTGTATGTGTATCAAACGTTGTACCCACCAGAAATATGACTGGGAGGTCGTTAGAGTTTAGAGGTCTTGTCACCAGTTGTAATGTGGATGGTAAGTTGTTTGGTTTACATGTATGGATAGGCACCTGTATTATGTTATACTTGCCTCACAAGCAGCTCCTGGCACTGAGCTTACACAAATTCCCATCTACAATTTAAAAATATGAGAAGGTATATCTTCATATTGGATACGTCAGTGGCGGCGCCTGAAAAATTCTCGGGGGGGGAATTATTCTGACGATTAAGGTGACACGATTCAATGGTACGTAAGAAACAGAAGTATTCCCCTCTAGCTACATAAGTTAGGTGGAAAGCTTTTTAAGAAATTTGTATTCAGCCTTCATACGAAAAAATGCATGCTTCACAATTAATTAATCCACTTGTCATTACTTACATTAATCTCATTGTTGTGTGACGTAAAATAGCTAAACAGGACACATAGAAGAAAAAAGGAACTTCTTCATCATGTAGCATCCTCACATATCCATTGCTCTCTACGGTGGGTGGGTCAATGAACCCAATGACCTCGTCCTGATGGCTTCATAACACTCGTATGAGATTGGTTCCACGGTCCTTGTAGACGCTGGTTACAACTCTGCTAATAGCTGCGTATAAATAAGCTGCTATATACTAACAATAAAATAGTAATATTGTATGAGGTAAATTAATCTCATTAGTATTGGATTCGAAGGATTAGAATCTCAACATGTAAATAATGAAGTGTCTTCGGTCCAAACTGTGTGGCATGAATAAATAATCAATTACATCTTTGTCACCAATTCAGCGCAGCAGTCTTCTAAGGCTTCTGAGGTGTGAATTGTCGATCAGGACAACCTAGTACCCCAAACCAAACTGGACCAAATGTCCATCTGATGATGCTGAGGACAATACCTGATTCAGAACATGATGATACTATGATTCGATGCCAGCATACCCTTATGTCAGGCAGGCAACAGCTGAACTATTCGAGTAAAACCGTAAAAACCTGATGTTGGAAAATCTCGCGGGTCAGACACCAGGCACCTCAGTTGTGCCCTCTACCACAAAATGTGGCCCACCCTTTAAAATAAGATGTTTCCACTGCTGCTGACGCATCTATTTTAGCTAATTCTACCAAAGACTCATCAGAGGAAAACCCAGAGGATGAAGCTGTATACTCAGTGACCGAGATACCCATCTGGTTATGTGTAAAACAAATTTCTGTTATATTTTGTGGTAAGCCACAAGCAAAATTTCCCGCCACTTGAAACACACAAGACACTCTGAAATTGTCCATGCATTTTCCTTCCATGAGGACTCAAAAGAGCGCAAGGTATTATTTGAAATTGAGGATAAGGGAATTTTAAATCAAACAACACTGCAGTTTTACAAGGTGGAACAGGATCACTGAAAGTGAAGAGAAAGCCAAAAGGTCAAACACTGGCAGGACATTTTATTCACTGTATGTATTTCAGGGATGTACATACGTAAGGAGCTTGGAACATGTCCGCAGATGCCCCTTTAAGAGCCTGAAAAGAAGATGTGGATAACAAACCTGGGGAACAACAGTACTGGGCTTGGCTGTGCTCTGGAGTCTACGTTCTCTCAGCAGATCCTCAGTGGAGTCTGGAAGCTGCTTAGTGTCATGAAAACAGATGAGGTGTCCTCAGTTGTGGAAATGACCAATGTCTTATCCATTTGCCCATCACCTACCAACCTGAGACAAGACCCTACAAATATGAATACATGCGACAGAGCCCGTGAAGTGGGGCGTTTGTTATTATGCCTGCGTACAGCATTCCTCATAGAATAACCTAGAGGAGGCTGTTAAACTGCTAACTTCCAGATATTGTTGCAAGCAGGAAGAAAGTTTTCAGGTTTTGATGGAAAAAAAGACTCGTACCAGACACCGAGCTTGCCCTGAAACTGGGCATACACTGCAGAAAGATCGCTGACATTATTCACTGTAGGGCACTCATGCGCAGAAGTGAAGACTGATCAGGAACACTGACCACATTCAACAGTTGTACGCCTCCACGTGTTCGAGTTGGGTTCCTCACCGTGCCCTGAAACACACCGCAGATGCAAATACAACAAACCATCACATTGCCCTTTACTAAAGATGTTCAGATCCTTCATCAGTACCTTAAGAAAAGCTGCAAAAGCGCCTTCTGCAGCCTGAAGGAAGAGGCCACCACTCAGACTACGGTCGACTTGCACAACTCACACTTGCACAAATCATTGGTTTTCAATCGAGACGTACTGGGGAAATTTCACAAATGATCCTCAGAAGTTTTTATGAAAGGGCAACACAAAGCTCCATGAAGACGTTGCCATGGGTTGTCGATGACTGAGCAGAAGCCTGCAGCTATTTCAGTCGAGTGTGACATCACAGGAAAATGGGCAAAAAGTCTCCGTTCGTGCTCAACCACCACGTGTGGTGGATGCTTTGTTGCTGCTGGCCAGTAAAAACTGAATGTGGCGTTCGTGCGCCAACGAATGTCTTCCTGTTTGCAAGACCAGCGTCAATGAGGCCACTACAGAGGACAGGACTGTTTGCGTGTTCATGGCAAGCCAGTGTGGAGCAAAGCACCCTGGGTACCCTCAGATCAACACAACTCAGGAACATGTTGCCACACTCTCACAAGTCCTTCATTTAAAAACCAATGAACTTGATCAGGTGCGCAATTTCCTCGGTCACGATATCCGCGTTCACCCCACTCACACAGATTACCAGTTCCCACAACGCACCTGGCTAAGATTTCTAAACTGCTTTTGTCATGGAAAAAGGAAACCTGTCCAGCATGCAGGGAAAGTCACTGGATGAGATTGAAATTGAAGGTTTGTACAAAAATTAGCCTCTTGTAGATATTATCGAGTTTTTTTTAAATTCTGTTTTCCTTTGAAATGTTATTTATATAACAATCTTGATTGGCATAGTCAGCATCCTTTTCCAGGAATAAATCACCGTTCATGTCCAATATTATCAAGGACTATTCTGAAATATAAGCATGAGTCTAACGTATGGCTGGCATATTCTAAATACTTGTGGAGGTGCGAGTCGAATTCGTGTTACATTTATGTGCTCATGCACCACACTAACAACAGGTATAATAGCTCAAAACTACTCAAGTAAAATGTTTTGCGAAATGGCAAGTGCAAATCCCAGGCCTACTATCTTTTTCCTAAGACCTTTATTTGATGTGGCTATTCAACCACAGATTTTATCTCCAGCTGTTTATAGAGTTTTACTACTGCCATTTTTCAGATGATTGCGTTAGTGATGCTGAAGACAATGGGAGCCATCTGATAACGCAACACATGAAGTCCCAGCATACAGCTTTGGGACTGTGGAGCCTTGTGGTTTCGGACTCGACAACTACAGCGCAAGACCACGACGTTGGAGCTTTGGTATGTTTCCTCACTTCATAACCGGTGATAAATGTATTTTTGTTCCTGCCTGACAAAAGTAGCTTTGGTTAAATTGTGTGTTCAACAGGACGGTGTCAGCTGTGTCGTCAGTGGAGGAGAGTGTCCTCCCTCTGATAGAGACTCAGTTAACAGGAACACAGTGTAAGACATTAGCTGGACACCCAACTAAACAGACAAGATGACATAAACATCCTACACAGAACCAAATCATAAAGACGAACAGATAGTTTACAACAATTTACGAACTATAACTATATAAACAGCAAGTGTGAATAAATTAAAGCACAAACCGTGAACAAATAACTCCCTCACGATAATTGCAGAGCACATCACTATAAGAATCACCTGCCGAACCGGGTCCCTGTGTCATGCAGTGTAGTGGGTCTTTAGATCTGCTGTCCAGGGACGTGAGTGGGGCCTGCAGCGTTCTGTCAGGCTGAGAGAATTGGTGTGAAGTGAGACTTTGTTATGAACTACAAAATAAGACAAAAGAATCAGGTTTGGTCCGCTGAAGTTTAATCTCTCTCGCGAGAACAAGGCAAGAACAGTTTTGCACAAACGTATCATCAGGCACAACTAGTCTCCTCCCCAGAGACAAGAGACCTTGTTGAAAAACCATTGAATCTTAGTAGAAACTAATCTGTCCCGGAGACAAGTCTTTCTTGATCTGACTTTGTGTCCAACTTCTCTATCCGGTCGTTCTGTCGTAGCTGGAAAAAAACACTGTTGTGTTTAAAAGCTTGTATAAAACCATCTCTGGACAATGTCCTCTGTTAGACTTTTGTCGAGCATAGACACTTAATTTACAAAGGAAATGTATTCTGAAGAGAAAAGTAAAGTACCTCCTCCTCTTCAGTGTTCTTTGATGTCCAGAGTACGTTCTAATTCCTTTTGGAATGTTGGTTAAAAGACTAAAGAATTGGTCTGAATGACTGGTGTCCAAATGCCACAAAACCTGGAAGATTCCAGTTTAAAGCAGTATTAGGGATTGGGTTAATATTTATGTTTATGTGTCAATATCCAACTAAACATTCAGACCAAGTTCCTACACCATTTATTATTTTTTTAAACCTGTGAAATCCGATTTAAACTGAGAATCAGACCTTAATCCTCAGTCTTTGTGTCATTAAATCGGTGTGTTGAAGTAAACGCCACTAAACTAAATGAACATGTTACTAATATGTAGTAAACAACTGTACTTAAATTAATTATGTCAAAGGTTTTTTTGTAGTCACTTAAATAGATAACATTATATTGTCAGCATTAAAAATATCTCAAATAACTTGATAAAAACATCAAAAAGCCCCACACACAATTGGAAAGGGACAAAAATTCAAAGTGATATAGTGTTGACGGGAAGACGACACAAGGCTAAGAAAGTACTGTGGCATTAACTTGAACTCGTGTTTTGATGCTTTCAACATTTTGTTGTGATATATATTTTTTCTTAAATGTGATATACATGTTGATATATATGATAAATGTTGATATTGTTTGCCGATCTTCCAGGGACTATCGCTGCATACGGGTGGGATCCAAAGAGGTGCAAAGAAAGTGTGGTCCAAGGCCGCGGAGCGCCGCGGTGATGGACACTTCCAGGAGATCTGTATAAGCAGTAAAGCTTGGCCCACCACTTC
>NW_022605595.1:408577-408703 GCF_008692095.1 Etheostoma spectabile | reverse complement strand
TTCTGAACCTGAGACTGATGACAGTGCTGATTGGAAGGAGACCAGAAAACCTCAGTCATCTTTAAAGTCTTTGAAGAATAAGGACGTTCCGGTCAGTGATAAGAAAAGTAGTGCTGGTGAGAAATT
>NW_022605595.1:407383-408567 GCF_008692095.1 Etheostoma spectabile | reverse complement strand
TGAGTGTGGGAAAAGATTTCGCACCCAGGCATATCTAAGGATCCACATAAAAATTCATACATTAGAAAAACCTTTCAGCTGCTCAGTCTGTAAGAAATCTTTTTCACAGAAAGGCAATTTGCAGAAACACATGGTAAGCCATACAGGAAAGAAAAAACATAGTTGTTCAGTTTGTGGCCAAAAATTCATGTACAAGAAACATGTAAATTCACACATGAAAACACACACAGGAGAAACATCTTTCAACTACTCGTTTACAGACGGACACAAACCCTTGAGAAGTCGCACTGGAGAAAAAACATTTAGTTGTTCTTTCTGTGGTGACATATTTTCAAATAGGTCAAATCTGTCACAACACGTGGCCGTCCACACGAGAGAGAAACGATTCAGCTGCAGTGTTTGTGAAGAAAGATTCAGTTTGCAGTCAGAGATCGAAACGCATAAATGTGCCGGTTGTCAGTGATCACGGCGTCATTAGACTCAAATGGAGGAGAATGATGAGATGCAGAGCCTCCAGCCAGCAGAGACACAGACACATGGAAACAGAAGCTGATGGAGAGGACTGTGGAGGACCAGAACCAGCCAGGATCTTACATCCACTTGTACATCCAGAGACTGAAAACAGGTCTGTGAAGAGTTAGGGTGAAAACATGTTAAATGAGCAACAGTATGGATTTCAGGGAACACTTTACAATTAAAGCTGCAAGCAGCGATTGGCGAGCCTGGCCCCTCCCCGTGTGACAGGGTATGCGACACCGGTCCACACGGCTGTGCATCGTGTATAATGTATACAATTTAGACTTTCTTTTCTATACCAGGGGTCTCCAACCTTTGTAAATCTAAGAGTTACTTTATAAAAAGAAAAGTGGCTACTTGCATCAAATCTCTTACATTACACAAATCAAATCTACATGAACTGTAAAGTTGGGGCCTTTAAATCATGAGGCCTTATTGATCATTTTGCCAAACTGATGCGTGAGACTTATGAAATATCAAACTATGGTGATTTTTCGAGCATCTTAAGCCCCTCAAAAATGTGAACTATTGCACCTAATAAATGTAAATACTTACATTTTAGCATTTCAGCTTTTCAGCATTTATACACATTTTCTAGTTCAGATACTTTACAGAAACGCCTCCGGATCCCCCAGTTGGAGCTGGTTAATGTGGCTCGGGAAAGGGAA
>NW_022605595.1:405172-407373 GCF_008692095.1 Etheostoma spectabile | reverse complement strand
TCCCCTGCTGGAGCTGCTGCCCCCGAGACCTGATACCAGATAAGCAGATGAAGATGGATGGATGGATATATAAACAGGAGGCAAAAGCACGGTCTTCAAACGGGATATAGGTCATTAAAACACTGGGACTTGGTCCCCGGTGGGACCGGCCTAATCCGGTTGCAACCCTAAAGAGTACAGAGTTTTGGTACCCAACCCCACCCTAAACCCAGCAGGGGTTGAAGGTGTTTCAGAGGTACTGCAGTGACTTTGGGAGGGGTTTCTGTCCTGCTGTTGGCTGGACAAACCCTGGGAGGAATTACAAATTGTGAAACGTTTTTGTAATGTCATGTGTAAGGCTCAGATAATATAATAAATGTACATTTATTGTATTAAAACAAAATCTTAGAGCTCTGAAAATGTAATGTTTCTTTCTTAAAAAGTGTGTTTTAATCATTTATTTTCCAGCGTGAGTTTCAGTGAAATCTGGAATTTCTACGGACTTTTATTTTGTAGCTTAGCAACTGGAATCTTTCCGGGTTTTTATTTTGAAGCTCAGCAAGGCTTAGATAACATAACAAATTGTACATTTATTATATTTAAAAAAATCGTAAGAGCTTTGAAAATGCAATACAGTATTTATCTTTCTTCCAAAGTATATTTTAATCATTATTCTTCTGTGTGTATTTCTGAGGAAAGCTTGAACTTTTCCGGACTTTTATTTTGAAGCTCAACAACTAATCTTCACCGGAAGCTGTAGTCCTGACTGCTGCTAACTTCCCCCTGTGACCAAGATGGCGTCTCTCAGAAAGCAGTGTTAGCAGAGGGTCTTTGTTGTGTTAGAAAGAGGTAAAATGTGTAAAGTCCAGATGCTGAGAGCGTTGGTGGAGCAGCGACTAACTGCGGCTGCTGAAGAGATATTTGGGCTGTTTGAAAGAACGATAGCAGAGTACGAGGAGGAACTTTGTCGTTCAAAAGAGGAGAACGAGCGACAACGGGAACTACTGGACGCTGTTTTCAACCCTCAGCTCCGGGTCCACAGACCAGGTCGGGTCCCTTTACTCCTAGTAGATTTGGTGTTATTAATATTAATGTGTGTGGCCAGTTCCCATCATGGAGACCCGTGCAGGAAGAGGGTGGTGGTGTTGTTTTTTAGAGTGACTCTAAAATAAGTGAGTTGAGAACTGAAACCAGGTTTGGTCTTTGAGTTTTATGTCTACCTACAGATATATAAGGAGAACTATTTCACACAGCACTATGAGGGAAAAGTTTTCCACGTGGTAGAAAACGGGCTGATAAACAGGGGTTTGCAATGACGTCACGTTCTGGGCGGTAACCCGGATGCGCGGCCCTGTTGGAGGCTCTCGGTAGTTCGATTTCGCCTTCTCGTTGTTGGAGTTGGAAATCAGATTCATATAAAGAACAACTGCATGGAAATAGGGTATAGAATTAGGTTTTTGAGAGCTGAATTTACATTTGTGAATGTGAAACTTTGCCAACAGGATTAATACATTTATAACAAAAAAACATCTTTTCTTTACTTTGAATTCTATAAAAACAAAATATAACATTCTCCCATAATAAGGCAAAGTCTTTACAGATGTGGTCAATGATGAATCTGATGAGGTTTTGCCAAAATCTCCTGGTGTGTGAACAAGACCAAAAAAGGTGTAAAACGGTTTCTGGGTGATCTTCACTGAAAGACCAGTCTGGATTGATTGACAAAAAGCTGCCGTAAAGGGGGACAGTTTCCAGCTCCTTCAGGCTGGACAGGAAGTTACAAAAACACTGTGGTGCGATTCCGATTTAATAAAAATATAATCAGACCCCAGATCAGCTGGTACCCAGTCTCCAGTTGTTTTGATTATGACAGAGTAGATCTCAGAATGTTCTACATGTGATGTGTTGCTGATTTTAATTAACAGACTGTAGATGATCCGTGATCTGAGATCAGATCTAGTCTCTGACTTCTAAACGTCTCTATCAGCCTCAACATGTGTTCTGGACAGAATAAGTCTTTAAATCAGACAAATAGAGTTAAAATCCCTCCGATTCAAAAACAATAAAAAGTTTATATAAAACGTCATCATGTTGTAAACCAATCAGCTGAGAGGCCGGCATTTCCCAGCATGCTCTGGGTCTGCCTGCGTCTCAGACCTGCGCCCACTGGTCTCAGACCTGCGCCCCCTGGTCTCAGACCTGCGCCCCCTGGTCTCAGACCT
>NW_022605595.1:405065-405162 GCF_008692095.1 Etheostoma spectabile | reverse complement strand
GTCTCAGACCTGCGCCCCCTTGGTCTCAGACCTGCGCCCCCTGGTCTCAGACCTGCGCCCCCTTGCTTTCGTGAGATTTCCGTTGCCCGTGTGCATG
>NW_022605595.1:404837-405055 GCF_008692095.1 Etheostoma spectabile | reverse complement strand
GAGTCGGGATCAAGTTGGACACAAATCTAACCAGCATGCAACGGGCGCCGCTCGCCAGTGATTGATTCTGTGCCGACCTGGCTCATCTCGAACAAGCCTACTGTTATTTACCAAGGGGGGGGTCCTCCTCCTCTCTAAGCGTAGCTCCTCTAGTGCCATTTTGATGCTAAAAAGCCATCACTTGGCGTTAGCATCCCATTGACTCCCATTCATTTTGG
>NW_022605595.1:404420-404827 GCF_008692095.1 Etheostoma spectabile | reverse complement strand
ACAGCGAATAACTTTCCATCTGAAGCGTTTAAAGTCTCTATTTGTCCGTTGTTTATTTGTAAAGAAACAAGATAATGTATAAAAGGCTCCGCTACCTTGTAGCTCACGTACACCCCCCCCCCCCATGTTAAAATTCAGGGGGCGTAAGTATACAACCCCCCCATGTTAATGTTAACTAGCATGTTAGTTAGCAGTAGTTAGCCTGTGCCTATGCTATCTCCTAACATATACCTACCTCTCCGTCTCTGCTGATTGGGAATGATTGAGATTTCTCTTGCACAGCTACCAGAAGACTTACAGCTTTCAGACAGGTTGCTCACGTCACATCTACATCTTCCAGCTCTGTTGGAGGCTGCGCAGTAACGCTCAGCATCACCGGGAAGGAGTTTCTAGTAGACTTCACTGGT
>NW_022605595.1:403889-404410 GCF_008692095.1 Etheostoma spectabile | reverse complement strand
CAGAACAACGGGACCTGTTGGTCCATTTCTTTAACTGTCTATGATGTAAACAACTGAACGGAGTACAGTGGCGTATTGGGCACTTTGGATACTTTAAGTGAATGTTGCCATGCCTAAACAACAGAAAAGCGTCCAAGATGCAAAGGCATACATGGAAGGACTTGGTCCACAAGAAAAGGCGCAACATTTCCAGAAATTACAGTTTATTGGCGGTGCAGATCCCTACGAGTCGGCTCCCTCTTCTTGTATCCATGATGATTCTTCCTTCAGTTTTATATCCCGATGTAGTCTACTACCTGCTTTTCTCTCCTAGCCCATACACAGCTGCAGACCTTAAATCTTACAAAGGTTAGGAGGCCTATAACCAGACGGACACAGTACCAAGTCATTAACATGTGTTGTGAAGTAACACAATAATGTCTCTAATCAACCTAACCTTAACGTTACATCCTGCTACGCTCTGGGTTGACTGGCTACAGCCCCACAGTTGACTCTGTATTGCTGTTCTGCGTTCTGGTTCC
>NW_022605595.1:403308-403870 GCF_008692095.1 Etheostoma spectabile | reverse complement strand
GTTCAGGCTCCTTGATGTCCCTGCATTCCTCCTGCGCTGCTCATCTGAACATGCAAGCCCTGTGTCTCCATCAAGCACTGCACTCTGCACCTGCAGTAATGGCATCAAAAGTGTCCTTGTCACTTCTCCACTTACCATTAACATTACTATTAAGCATGAACATAAGTATATAAAATTATGTTAACTAATCTTAACTAATTATTGTGCTGACTGATCTTATCTGCATATTACTCCAGTGGTGAAATAAATCAGTGTAATAGCCATTTTAAGTTTTATGTCAAATACATCCCGGACATTCTCATCACCAAACTGGTAACTTTCGGCCTCCACCTCTCACATGTGTCTGGATAAAGGTCTTTCTCACCAATCGGCCCCAGAAGGTGAGGCTGGGCCCCCGCCTCTCCTCCACTTGCATGCTGATTACCGGCTCCCCACAGGGCTGCGTGCTGGACCCCCTCCTGTACTGTCTCTACACCCACGACTGCAGCCCGGCCCACAGCAACAACCTCATCGTCAAGTTTGCTGACGACACCACAGCGGTCGGACTCATCTCAAAGGGAGA
>NW_022605595.1:403207-403298 GCF_008692095.1 Etheostoma spectabile | reverse complement strand
CCTACAGAGAGGAAGTCCTGAACTTGACGGCCTGGTGTTTGGAGAACAACCTGGCTCTGAACACCAAGAAAACCAAGAAGATCATCGTCGA
>NW_022605595.1:402478-403197 GCF_008692095.1 Etheostoma spectabile | reverse complement strand
GGAAGAAGAGCACCGACCTAGCCCCCCTGTACATCAACCGTGAGTGTGTGCAGAGGGTCCACACCTTCCGGTTTCTCAGCGTCCTCATCTCCGCTGGACATCTCTTGGACAACATCACATCACAGCGGACATCAAGAAGGCACAACATCGGCCACACTTCCTGAGGGTCCTCAGGAACCTGGACTCCAACCTGCTGCTCATCTTCTACTGCTTGTCCATCGAGAGCCTCCTCACCTACTGCATCAAAGTCTGGTACGGCAACTGCACCGCGGCAGACAGGGAGAGGCTGCAGAAGGTTGTAAGGTCAGCACAAAAGATCCTAGGCTACCCTCTCCCCTCCCTGATGGACATCTACACCACCCGCTGCGATTATCTAGGACAGCTACCACTCTGGCTCTGATCTGTTTGACCTGCTGCCCTCAGGAAGGCGCTACAGGTGCATCAGAGAACGGACTAACAGTTTCTTCCCAAAAGCCGTAACCACTCTAAACTCACACATGCACTGACTTCACTTCACAGCCGGCCCCTGGACTTTCTTCTTCCCACCTGCTGTACAATACTTCTATAGAAACTGGCATTCTGTGCAATATTCATTACAGTGCAATATTTATTAATTAAATATTTTACCATTTCATTACAGTGCAATATTTAATAATTTAATCTCATTACTGTGCAATATTCAATACTCAAGACTTTTGATACACCAATAACTATATTAT
>NW_022605595.1:402298-402468 GCF_008692095.1 Etheostoma spectabile | reverse complement strand
TGCATACAAACCCTTTATCTGTCTTACTATTTTATATATGTACTGTATATAGTGGCTCTCAGGAACTGTGCACCACGTTCCCCGCTCGCTTTTTTCTTTCTTTTTCTGCACTACCACTACTATTTTGTATTTTTAAATTTTCGTGTTGACACTGTAAAGGTTTTGATTCA
>NW_022605595.1:401165-402288 GCF_008692095.1 Etheostoma spectabile | reverse complement strand
ACAGGTACTGCACTTGTGTATAATGACAAAGGCATTCTATTCTAAATTAATTGTTAGATTAATCAATAACAAAAATAATCATAACAGCCCTTAATGGTTCCATTATGTAACTGGTTTTAGCAAGCTGGCCTTAACAAGCTATGCTGTGCTACTTTGTATCAGTTTGTGAGACTAATTTTGTAAGTTTTCATATCTATCACGATACAAACTTCCTCTCGTTATTATTGGTTTGAGTTTAGTTTGAGTGGTGGTCAGTAATTCTGTTTCATTCTGTTTCCTACAGATGTTCAGCAGCTGTCTGTGGTTAAAGAAGATGTTCCCCCTGAGCAGCAGGAGTGTAGCGCCAGTGTGGACCAGCAGCAGCCAGAGGCCCCCCCACACATTAAAGAGGAACAGGAGGAACTGTGGAGCAGTCAGGAGGGAGAGCAGCTTCAAGGGCTGGAGGAGGCTGATATCACCAAGTTCCCATTCACTCCTGTCCCTGTGAAGACTGATGAAGAAGAAGCTCAGTCCTCAGAGCTTCATCAAAGACAAACTCAACACATGGAAACAGAAGCTGCTGGAGAAGACTGTGGAGGACCAGAACCAGGAAGGAACTCACATCTACTTGTACAACCAGAGACTGAAGACAAGATTGGAAACTCTTCTGAGACTGATGACAGTACTGATTGGAAGGAGACCGGAGAACCTCATTCAGCTTTAAACTCTCTGAAACATGATTCAAGATGTAAGAAAAAATTCAGCTGCTCTGAGTGTGGGAGAAGATTTGGCACTAGGGGACATTTGTATGCTCACATGAGAATCCACCCAGGAGAGAAGAAATACAGCTGCAGTGTTTGTAACAAGAGATTTATCTGGCGTCAACAGGTCAGACGACATAAATGCATCAACCTTCAGTCGTCACATCTTCATCAGAGTCAAACTGAGGAGAACAGAGAGGAAGAGCCTACAGCCAGCAGAGAAAATCTACACATTCAAACAGAAGCTGATGGAGAGGACAGTGGAGGACCAGAACCTGCCAGGAACTCACATCCACTTTTACAACCAGAGACCAAAGACCATACTAGAGACTCTGCTGATCCTGAGACTGATGGCAGTGGTGATTGGAAGGAGACCAGAGAAC
>NW_022605595.1:400738-401155 GCF_008692095.1 Etheostoma spectabile | reverse complement strand
TTAAACTCTCTGAAACATGATTCAAAATGTAAGAAAAGATTCAGCTGCTCTGAGTGTGGAAGGAGATTTGGCTTCAAGATGCACCTGAAGAGACACATGATAACTCATACAGGAAAGAAACCTTTCAGCTGCACAGTTTGTAGGAAATCTTTTACAAAGAGTGAAAGTTTAAAGATACACATGAGAACTCATAAAGGAGAGAAAGCTTTCAGCTGCTATGTCTGTAAGAAATCTTTCACGCAGAGAGGAAATTTAAAACGTCACATGAAACAACACACAGGAGAGAAAACTTTCAGCTGCTCAGTCAGTAAGAAATCTTTTAGACTGAGAAGCCACTTAAAACATCACATGAAACAACAAAAAGGAGAGGAACCATCTACTTCCTGTGTTGGTGACATCAGAAAGCAGCAGACGTGG
>NW_022605595.1:388756-400728 GCF_008692095.1 Etheostoma spectabile | reverse complement strand
TGGACCAGGAGCAGCCAGAGAATCTCAGCCAGGTTGGAACTCTCTGAACCATAGAAATAAAATTGATAGAAAGGCCCTTTCTTTTCATATCAGTCTAGCAAAATGGTCAGAGTGGGCAGCCATTTTAATGTGTACAATTGCCATGGTAACTTGGCAACTTTAGCATAAGCCAACTTCTGGCGAGTCACAGGTTAAATGAGTCAATTTAACTTCATGCTTTATCCATTTTGTTGTGTTCCAATCAAATTATCACAAGGAACAGTTCAGTGGCCTTTCTATTTATTTTAATCTATGCTCTGAACGCTGTAAAGTGTGCACACAAATAGAGTTGCTATTCACAAATCTTATGAAAAATCTTAACTTCCCGCCAAGGTTCATGACCATTTCACCCTTCTTTAGGCCCACATAGTTAGCTCCATCACTGAACATATTCCCATCAGGGCCCAAGAAAACACTACTACTTACACTTCTATACTCACAAAGTTAGCTACCTCACTTTCAGTGTCGTAGTCATTTAGTGTTTAGTTTGTAAACCTATTGGCGAGCAACTGTAAAAAATAAAAAAAAACGCTACCTGTAGCTCGCAAGGTACTTGTTGGATACCCCTGGTGTAGACTGTAAACAACTACTTTCTGTCCTGCGTGGAATTAGTGGCCAAAACGGCTGCCACTGCAGTATCATTCAATGAAAGCTCATGTTTTAATAACTTTTTATCTTTAATGTCTTCAGATTGTCATTTGGAGACACTATTGAGCATTTTGCCAAATTGATGCGTAAGCCCCATAAAATATCAACATTTTCACTAGTTCTGATCTTGGCAGACTTTGGTGAGTTTTGAGCATCTTAAGCCCCTCAAAACTGATTTACTGCACCCAAGAAATATAACTTCTTACATTTTATTAGTGTCTTGGGTAAAAATGTAAACATCATATACTTGACTAATGTTTACAGATGCCAGATCCTGATTCCTGTTGCATTATTTAAAAACAACTAATTGCAATTTTTTCATACTCTACTAGATGTCAAATTTCCTGTGTAGGACTTTGTCTTTATTGTCCTTTGTCTCTGTTTCATCTTCTACAGCTGACTACTGAGAGCACGTCGATCCATACAGCCGTCAGCCAACGGAATCAGACGAGTCCAGAGCTCCGCCCACCCACCAACAATGGAGAGGTAAGTTAAATCTGATGTACAACTCAGTAAAGTTACATGTGGCCACATGTTAAATCTACCAACCTATTTCTCTCTCTCTCTCTCTCTCTCTCTCTCTCTCTCTCTCTGTGTGTGCTCGCCTGAGTAGAGCATGGTTTATGTGGACTATGAAATGGAAGGACATTGTCTAAACATGCCTTTTCAAGCTTCAGTCAGTATATTATCTGAGTGTATGTGTATCAAACGTTGTACCCAACAGAAATATGACTTGGGAGGTCGTTAGAGTTTAGAGGGTCTTGTCACCAGTTGTAATGTGGATGGTAAGTTGTTTGGTTACATGTAATGGATAGGCACCTGTATTAGTTATACTGGGCTACAACAAGTCAGCTCCTGGCACTGAGGCTTACCACAAATTCCCATCTACAATTTAAAAATATGAAGAAGGTATATCTTCATATTGGATACGTCAGTGGCGGCGCCTGAAAAAATTCTCGGGGGGGGAATTATTCTGACGATTAAGGTGACCGATTCAATTGGTACGTTAAGAAACAGAAGTATTTCCCCTCTAGCTACATAAGTTACAGGTGGAAAGCTTTTTTAAGAAATTTGTATTCAGCCTTCATACGAAAAAATGACATGGCTTCACAATTAATTAATCCACTTGTCATTACTTACATTAATCCAATGTTGTGTGACGTAAAATAGCTAAACAGGACACATAGGAAGAAAAAAGGAACTCTTCATCATGTAGCATCCTCACATAGCCAGATGCCTCTCTAACGGTGGGTGGGTCAATGAACCCAATGACCTCGTCCTGATGGCTTCATAACATCGTATGAGGTTGTCACGGTCCTTGTAGACGGTGGTTACAACTCTGCTAATAAGCTGCGTATAAATAAGCTGCTATAAATAACAATAAAATAGTAATATGTATGAGGTAAATTAAATCTCATTAGTATTGGATTCGAAGTGATTAGATCTCAACATGTAAATATGAAATGTCTTTCGGTCCAAACTGTGTGGCATGAATAAATAATACAATTACATCTTTGTCACCAATTCAGGCGCAGCAGTCTTCTAAGGCTTCTGAGGGTGAATTGTCAGATCAGGACAAAGTACCACAACCAGAACTGGACCAAATGTCATCTGATGATGCTGAGGACATACCTGATTCAGAACATGATGATGACTATGATTCAGATGCCAGCATACCCTTAATGTCAGGGCAGGCAACAGCTGAACATATTCGAGTAAAACCAGTAAAACCTGATGTTGGAAAATCTCGCGGGTCAGACACAGGCACCTCAGTTGTGCCCTCTACCACAAAATGTGGCCCACCCTTTAAAAATAAGATGTTTCCCAATGCTGCTGACGCATCTAGTTTAGCTAATTCTACCAAAGACTCATCAGAGGAAAAGCCAGAGGATGAAGCTGTAACTCATGAGCCAGAGATACCACATCTGGTTATGTGTAAAACAAATTTCTGTTATATTTGTGGTAAGCCACAAAGCAAAATTTCCCGCCACTTGAAAACACACAAGACACATGCTGAAATTGTCCATGCATTTTCCCTTCCTGAGGACTCAAAAGAGCGCAAGGTATTATTTGAAAAATTGAGGAATAAGGGAAATTTTAAACACAACACTGCAGTTTTACAAGGTGGAACAGGATCACTGAAAGTGAAGAGAAAGCCAAAAGGTCAAACACTGGCAGGACATTTTATTCACTGTATGTATTGTCAAGGGATGTACATACGTAAGGAGCTTTGGAGACATGTCCGCAGATGCCCCTTTAAGCCTGAAAATGAAGATGTGGATAACAAACCTGGGAGAACCAAAGTACTGGGCTTGGCTGTAGCTCTGGAGTCTACGTTCTCTCAGCAGATCTCAGGTGGAGTCTGGAAGCTGCTTAGTGTCATGAAACAAGATGAGGTGTCCTCAGTTGTGAGAAATGACCAATGTCTTATCCAGTTTGCCCATTCACTCTACAACAAACATGGACAAGACCCTACAAAATATGAATACATGCGACAGAGGCTCCGTGAAGTGGGGCGTTTGTTATTATGCCTGCGTACAGAATTCTCAGTAGATAACCTAGAGGAGGCTGTTAAACCTGCTAACTTCCAGATAGTTGTGCAAGCAGTGAAGAAAGTTTCAGGTTTTGATGGAAAAAAAGACTCGTACCAGACACCGAGCCTTGCCCTGAAACTGGGGCATACACTGCAGAAGATCGCTGACATTATTCACTGTAGGGCACTCATGGCAGAAGATGAAGAACTGATCAGGAACACTGACACATTCAAGCAGTTGTACGCCTCCACGTGGTCTGAGTTGGTTCCTCACCGTGCCCTGAACACACCGCAGGATGCAAAATACAACAAACCATCAACATTGCCCTTTACTAAAGATGTTCAGATCCTTCATCAGTACCTTAAGAAAGCTGCAGAAAGCGCCTTCTGCAGCCTGAAGGAAGAGGCCACCACTCAGAACTACGGTCGACTTGCACAACTCACACTTGCACAAATCATTGTGTTCAATCGAAGACGTACTGGGGAAATTTCACAAATGAGCCTCAGAAGTTTTTATGAAAGGGACAACACAAAGCTCCATGAAGACGTTGCCATGGGGTTGTCGATGACTGAGCAGAAGCTCTGCAGCTATTTCAGTCGAGTTGACATCACAGGGAAAATGGGCAGAAAAGTCTCCGTTCTGCTCACACCACGTGTGGTGGATGCTTTGTTGCTGCTGGCCAGTAGAAGAACTGAATGTGGCGTTCGTGCCACGAATGTCTTCCTGTTTGCAAGACCAGCGTCAATGAGCCACTACAGAGGACAGGACTGTTTGCGTGTTCATGCAAGCCAGTGTGGAGCAAAGCACCCTGGGTACCTCAGATCAACACAACTCAGGAAACATGTTGCCACACTCTCACAAGTCCTTCATTTAAAAACCAATGAACTTGATCAGGTTGCAGATTTCCTCGGTCACGATATCCGCGTTCACCCCGACTTCCACAGATTACCAGTTCCCACAACGCACCTGGCTAAGATTTCTAAACTGCTTTTGTCAATGGAGAAAGGAAACCTGTCCAGCATGCAGGGAAAGTCACTGGATGAGATTGAAATTGAAGGTTTGTACAAAAATTAGCCCTTGTAGATATTATCTGAGTTTTTTTTAAATTCTGTTTTCCTTTGAATGTTAATTTATAAACATCTTGACTTGGCATAGTCAGCATCCTTTTCCAGGAATAAAAATCACCGTTCATGTCCAAATATGAGTCAAGGACTATTCTGAAATATAAGCATGAGTCTACAGTATGGCTGGACAGTATTTCTAAATACTTGTGGAGGTGCAGTCGAATTCCGTGTTACATTTATGTGCTCATGCACCACACTAAACAAACAGGTATAATAGCTCAAAACTACTCAAGTAAAATTGTTTTGCAGAAAATGGCAAGTGCAAATCCCAGGCCTACTATCTTTTTCCTAAGACCTTTTATTTGATGTGGCTATTTCAACCACAGATTTTTATCTCCAGCTGTTTATGAGAGTTTTACTAATGCCATTTTCCAGATGAGATTGCGTTAAGTGATGCTGAAGACAATGGGAGCCAATCTGATAACGGCAACACAGAAGTCCCAGCATCAGCGTTTGGGACTGTGGAGCCTGTGGTTTCGGACTCTACAACTACAGCGCAAGACCACGACGTTGGAGGCTTTGGTATGTTACCTCACTTCATAACCACTGGTGATAAAATGTATTTTTTCCTGTCCTGACAAAAGTAGCTTTTGTTAAATTGTGTGTTCAACAGGATCGGTGTCAGCTGTGTCGTCAGTGGATGAGAGTGTACCTCCCTCTGAGAGTAAGACTCAGATTTAACACAGGAACACAGTGGTTGTTACTAGACAATGAAAGTCTGACTTTACCCAACTCCCTTAACAGAACAGTTCAGTAACAAGACAAATAGAAACAGAGAATAAAGTTAAACAAATTTACGAAATATAACTTAGAAACCTAAGTTGGATTTAAAAGGAACAAAGAAACCTGAGTTGAATAAAGTGCTCTGTGCCCCCCCCCCCCGGTCTACAGTTAAGGTGACTATAGTCCTTCAGACGAGTGCCGTGGACGTTTCTGTCCAGCGAGAGAGGAATTTGTTGGAAGTGAGACTTTGTTGAAACAAAATAAAGACAAAAGGAATCAAGGTTTGGTCTCGCTGAAGTTTTAATCGTGCTCTGCAGAGAACAAGTGACAAGAACAGTTTTCACAACGTATACATCAGCTACAACAACAGTAGTCTCCTCCCCCAGAGACAAGGAGACCTTGTTGAAACCAGTCTAATCTTAGTAGAACAACTAATCTTCCCAGGCAGACAAGTCTTTCTGAATCTGACCTTTGTGTGTCCAACTTCTCTACCGGTCGTTCTGTCGTAGCTGGAAAAAAACAACTTGTGTGTTTAGAAAGGCTTTGGTATGAAAAACCCATCTCTGGACAACTGTCTCTGTTAGACTTTGTCGA
The DNA here is from genome assembly GCF_008692095.1 of Etheostoma spectabile. NCBI lineage: Eukaryota > Metazoa > Chordata > Actinopteri > Perciformes > Percidae > Etheostoma > Etheostoma spectabile. Next base: position 395,066 of record NW_022605595.1, on the reverse strand, counting down.
GCATATACACTTAATTTACAATAAGGAAATGTATTCTGAATTTGAGATAAAAGTAAAGTTACCTCCTCCTCTTCACGTGTTCTCTTGATTGTCCATGAGTACGTTCTAATTCTCTTTTGGAAATGTTGGTTAAAAGACTAAAAATGAATTGGTCTGAATGACTGAGTGTCAAAATGCCACAAAACCTGGAAGATTACCAGGTTTAAAGCAGTATTAGGCTGATTGGGTTGTTACATAATTTATGTGTTATGTGTCAATATCCAGACTAAACATTCAGACCAAGTTCCTACAACATTTATTAATTTTTTTAAACCTGTGAAATCCGATTTAAACTGAGAATCAGACCTTAATCCTCAGTCTTTGTGTCATTTAAAATACGGTGTGTTGAAGTAAAACGCCAAAATAACTAAAGACATGTTACTAATTGTAGTATAACTAACTGTACTTAAATTAATTAAAATGTCAAAAGGTTTTTTGTAGTCACTTAAATAGATAAACATTATATTGTCAGCATTAAAAATATATCAAATAACTTTGATAAAAACATCAAAAAAGCCCCCACAACATTGGAAAAGGGACAAAAAATGTCAAAAGTGATATTAGTGTTGACGGGAAGACGACACAAGGGCTAAGAAAAGTAACTGTGGCATTAACTGAACTCGTGTTTTGATGGCTTCAACATTTTGTTGTGATATATATTTTTTCTTAAATGTGATATACATGTTGATATATATGATAAATGTTGATATATGTTTGCCGATCTTCCAGGGACTTCTGCTGATAAAGGGCGGGGATCCAGAAGAGGTGCAAAGAAAGTGTGGTCCAAGGCCGAGGGCGCCGCGGTGATGCGACACTTCAGGGATCATGTAAGCAGAGGAAAGCTGGCCACCACGTCTGAATGCAGTCGCTGCAAACGGGTGGAAGACCCCGTGTTGGCACAGAGGACGGTGCAGAACATACGGGACTACGTTAGGAACAGAGGAATAGCTGCACGGAGGCAGTCGCAAAAACAACAGATTTAATCCACTGGCGGTGGTGGTGGTGTTTCTGTGTTAATGTTTTAAAAAGTTGTTGTCTGCCTGTTATAGGTTGTTATATTTTTAAGGTTCAGTACAAAAAAAGGTTGGGTTATACAAAGAGGCCATCCGCAAAACAAACTGAAAACCAACAATTTTATTTTTAAATTAAAAAAAAGAAAAGAATTTGACATTTTTAATTTTGTTATGAGCAACCATGGATCTTATGAAGTTGGGTAACCCCCGATTTCCACTGGATGCACACCCACCCAAAGTCTCGAGGACCCACATGATCTCGCGAGATCTTGTAGAATAGAACCACAAAACCACCAACAGCTTGTTTCCATCCCGAGGAGTAGAGGAAACAACCTCATGGCAACTCTGTGCTGTTTTTAAGGTGGAGTGCAGGAGATGTCCACTGTGAGCACGGTGTATTTTATTTTGAAAATTAACCGGTTATTTTAGAAAATAACTGGTGGTGGTTTTCTGGTTCTATTCTACGTGATCTTGCAATATCTCGTGGGGCCTCGAGACTTTGAGACGCATCCTGTGGAAATGGAGTTGAGCAAAAAAGCTAAAATAAGTCGTCGTGGCATTTGTGGTGTGTGACAATCTATTACAGGCTGTTATGTGACTGTTAGTCAGTTTTCAGTTTTGAGAATTAAATAATAATTAAGTCCCATTAATGCTTGGTTGTGTCAGGTTAATGTGTATTTATGTTGATTAGCAGTTATTTTAAAAGTGACGTCATTGTCCTTTTTAAAGTCCCAATAATGAGTTTTTGGACCTTATAAGTCACATCTTTTCAAAAGGATAACTGTCTTTTTAAAGTGTGTGTGTGTGCGTGTCTGTCAGCTGTTACTGCCTTTATGTTCTTTAATGGTAAAGACACGCTTGCAGCATCAGAGTTTGTATCTTTACTGAACGGACTGTTGTAGAAGTTTCTGTACAGCGAGAGAGGAATGGTTCTGGAGTCATGAATTGGCTGAAAGTGGGGAAGGGTCTGTCCTCGGGTTCAGGGAGGTTCCTATAACCACTAGGGAGTTTTTCGATGGAAATGAGTGACTCATGGAATTATGCTTGTTGAAACATAATGAAGCCAGCTGCACAACTGAGTCAAGGGTTAGAATTTGGTGAGGTGTAATGATTCCCTGCAGAGAAGAACCAAGTGGGAAGACTGTAACAGTGACAGTGTCTTGCAAACTTAAAACCGTAGCATCCCCGTCTTATAGCCCGTTTCCCCTGAACTCTGATGGCAGAAAAACTGGAGCACTTCTGGGCTTTTATTTTGAAGCTAAGCAACATGAAGTCAAACTACCATCATCTTTAATTTGGTTTGTTTTCTTAGAGCTCTGAAAATGCTAAATATAAAAATATATTGTATATTATTAAATAATAAATATTTTTCTTCATTTAATTTTTATTTTTTCAAATTACCTCAAAACACTTTTTGGAGCTACGCAACTGGAACACTTCCGGACATTTATTTTGAAGCTCAGCATCTGGAACATTTCCGGACTTTTATTTTGAAGCTCAGCAGCTGATCTCCACCGGAAGCTGTAGTCCTGACTGCGGCTAACTTCCCCCTGTGACCAAGATGGCGTCTCTCAGAAAGCAGTGTTAGCAGAGGGTCTTTGTTGTGTTAGAAAGAGGTTAAATGTGTAAAGTCCAGATGCTGAGAGCGTTGGTGGAGCAGCGACTAACTGCGGCTGCTGAAGAGATATTTGGGCTGTTTGAAAGAACGATAGCAGAGTACGAGGAGGAACTTTGTCGTTCAAAAGAGGAGAACGAGCGACAACGGGAACTACTGGACGCTGTTTTCAACCCTCAGCTCCGGGTCCACAGACCAGGTTAGTCCATTAAAGCAGCCCCAGAATGCATTGGGTTTAATAGACTGCTTAACTTTAGCACATTTTATTAGTTTTATAATGGAGTCTGGATATCATAATTAGCGCAGCAGCAGGTGTCACGGAGCAGCTCACTTGATCACGCAGAATTGATCATTGCAAACTGAATTAAATAAATAAAAACAGCCATTTCCCGGGATTCCCCCCCCCCCCCCCCATGTGCAGTGATTCCTTCAGAGTGAACACAGTGAATCTTGGAGATGGGACAGAAAGACACAACGTTGTGTTAAGTTTTATGGAAGAAATAGATTTTGGAATATTGGATTGTGAGTTTGACAATCTCTTCTGTAAGCATGAGCTAAAGTTTATGAAACTTGAACCTCATCAATCATTGCACATATGGTTCTGACAACACAGTTTGTTTATCATCTAACCAGAAGTGTAAAAGAAGCGGATTACCTTCTCCCCGGTGTTGTCTGACCTCTGGGGGAACTCTGTAGCAGGAAAAGTTGGCCACAGCCAAGTGAGCTGCGTTTTTGCGACGCCCAGTTGCATTTTTCGAGGCTTGGTAGTGTTGCAACTCCTCCGACTCTTCTCCATAAACAACATGAAAGTAAGGAGAGGGTAAACTTTTCCTGCTACAGATTTCCCACCGTGGTCAGAAGGAACAGGGGAGACACTTTATGTGTAAAGAGCTGGAACATCAGCCCGGAAGACAGGAGGAAGGGAGGAGAGCAAGCAAGACGTTAAAGATAAGGAAAAATGGTCGGAGGGGTTCATAATCTGACAGACTTTACTCTGTATACTCTTTCAGCAGTTTGGGAGCTTTAATGTCATTTTGTTAAACCACAATTGTGTTTTGTAAGCTTAAAGGTTCCATGGCACGAACATTTCCATTTTAAACCCCCCCCCCCCCACACACACACACACACACACACACAACCACACCACACACACACACACACACACTTTGCCTGCCCCAGAGAATTTAGACTGCCCATGAGAAAGAGAGCAACATCATGGCTTTCAAATGAGTAAAGTGGCAGTTGGTCAAGGTCAAACCCCCAGCCTCCACCTTGCGCCCCCCCCCCCTCCTCCTCAATAGCTACAGACTCAGAAATGGGACATACTAAGGAAAGCTCATTTGGTACTGGCTTTAGTGGCTGGAATTCTGCACCAAGGCAGAACTGCGGGAAAGAGACTTCAGATACAGTATTAGGGACCACTAAGGTCTATATAAAGAGACTTCAGATACAGTATTAGGGACCACTAAGGTCCATATAAAGAGACTTCAGATACAGTATTAGGGACCACTTTTTATTGACTTGATAATCAATTGATAGGGGAGGGTCATTGATACTTGTGCATTGTCTGCATTGTAGGTGGATTGTATGTTGTATGTGTGTGTAAAGTCTCTGTGTTTAATGATGTTTACAGCAGCATAATGTACTACTGATGCCCAAGACAAATTTCCCTCAGGGGACAATAAAGTGATCTTGATCTTGATCTTGATATATAAAGAGACTTCAGATACAGTATTAGGGACCACTAAGGTCTATATAAAGAGACTTCAGATACAGTATTAGGGGACCACTAAGGTCTATATAAAGAGACTTCAGATACAGTATTAGGGACCACTAAGGTCTATATAAAAAGACTTCAGATACAGTATTAGGGACCACTAAGGTCTATATAAGAGACTTCAGATACAGTATTAGGACCACTAAGGTCTATATAAAGAGACTTCAGATACAGTATTAGGGACCACTAAGGTCTATATAAAGAAACTTCAGATACAGTATTAGGGACCACTAAGGTTATATAAAGAGACTAAGATACAGTATTAGGGACCACTAAGGTCTATATAAAAGAGACTTCAGATACAGTATTAGGGACCACTAAGGTCTATATAAAAGAGACTTCAGATACAGTATTAGGGGACCACTAAGGTCTATATAAAGAGACTTCAGATACAGTATTAGGGGACCACTAAGGTCTATATAAAAGAGACTTCAGATACAGTATTAGGGGACCACTAAGGTCTATATAAAGAGACTTCAGATACAGTATTAGGAGACCACTTAAGTTTATATAAAAGCATCTAAAAAGCACCATGCCATGGGACCTTTAAAGTTCAGTAAACTGCCTTAACTGACGTCTTTGTTTCAGATTGATCCTTGTGTTCTGGTAAACTTAAGTCTGATGAAGGACGCCCTAGGAACTGCTAAATTGGAATCAGATTTGACAGGCCTTTGGGCCTGATTTTAGAAATCATTCCCTACAACACACACACCGACAAATTAATCGTTAGTTTAATCAATGACTAAAATAATAGTTAAGGATAGTCCTAAATGGTTCCTTAACAAGCTATGCTACTGTTTTATAAGTTTGTTGGACTGAATTTGTAAGTTTTTATATTTGTGACGACACAAACTTCCTCTTATTATTATTGGTTTGAGTTGTGGTCAGTAATTCTGTTCCATTCTGTTCCTGCAGATGTCCAGCATCTGTCAATGGTAAAAAAAGAGGTTCCTCCTGAGCAGCAGGAGTGTAGCTCCAGTGTGGACCAGCAGCAGCCAGAGGCCCCCCCACACATTAAAGAGGAGCAGGAGGAACTGTGGAGCAGTCAGGAGGGAGAGCAGCTTCAAGGGTTGGAGGAGGCTGATATCACCAAGTTCCCATTCACTCCTGTCCCTGTGAAGAGTGAAGATGATGAAGAGGAAGCTCAGTCCTCACAGCTTCATCAGAGACAAACTCAACACATGGAAACAGAAGCTGATGGAGAGGACTGTGGAGGACCAGAACCAGCCAGGAACTCACATCCACTTTTACAACCAGAGACTGAAGACCAGACTGGAGACTCTTCTGAACCTGAGACTGATGACAGTGCTAATTGGAAGGAGACCAGAGAACCTCAGTCAGCTTCCAACTCTCTGAAACATGATTCAAGACGCAAGAAAACATTCAGCTGCTCTGATTGTGGGAGGAGATTTGGCGGCAAGCAACATCTGCAGACACACATGAGAACTCATACAGGACAGAAACCGTTCAGCTCCTCAGTCTGTAAGAAATCTTTTACAGTGAGAGGAAGCTTGAAACAACACATGCAAATCCACACAGGGCAGATGCCATATAGCTGCTCTGAGTGTGGAAAAAGATTTAACTACAACTCAAGTCTGAAGAGTCACTTGAGAACTCACACAGGAGAGAAGCCCTTCTGCTGCTCAGTTTGTGATCAAGGATTTGGCCACAATACAGACCTGAAGAGACACATGATGACTCACACAGGAGAAAAACCATTCAGCTGCTCAGTTTGTGATCAAAGATTTTGCCAAAGGGCACACCTAAAGAGACACATGATAACTCACACAGGAGAAAAACCATTCATCTGCTCAGTTTGTGATCAAAGATTTGGCCAGAAGACAGACCTGAAGAGCCACATGATAA
>NW_022605595.1:385963-388746 GCF_008692095.1 Etheostoma spectabile | reverse complement strand
AGAGAAAGCATTCAGCTGCTCAGTTTGTGGTCAAAGATTTGGCCGCAAGACTTATCTGAAGAGACACATGATGACTCACACAGGAGAGAAACCATTTAGCTGCTCAGTCTGTGATCAAAGATTTGGCCAAAGGTCACACCTGAAGAGACACATTATGACTCACACAGGAGAGAAAGCTTTTAGCTGCTCCGTCTGTAAGAAATCTTTTAGACGTAGTAGCCATTTAAAACATCACATGAAACAACACACACAGGAGAGGAACCATCTTCTTCCTCTGTTAGTGACATCCTAAAGCAGGAGGAGTGGAGCTCCAGTGTGGACCAGGAGCAGCCAAAGAACCTCAACCAGGTTGGAACTCTCTGAACCATAGAAACAAAATGGATAGAAAGGCAATATCCATTCAAATCAGTGCAGCTTAATGGTCAGAGTGGGAGCCACTTTTGTTTGTACCATTGCCATGGTAATGTATAAACGTCAGCATAAGCCGACTTCCGGTGAGTCGCAGAGCTGAGGTTAAATGTGTGAAATTTACTTCCTGCTTCATCCACACAAAGTACATGACCAGTGAGTTACAGCTTTATTCACAGAATAAAGCTCTTCTAGGTTCATGTAATGCTGCCTTTGATCCTCTTTGAAATTATTTTTTTCTGTGGTGTAGTTCATCCTTTTGCTTGTCTAAATTTATAATTTGTGGTTAATGTACAGAACAGTATGACTCTTCATTGCTTTAATTCAATTAGAATATTTTTTACTTTAAGTACATTTTAGACAATGTATTCCATTGTACTTTGATGTCCTGATTAAGAGCTTAAATTTAATACCTAAAGGTTTTAAAAGTCATAAGATTTCACTGGTTGAAACCTGCAGAAACTTTGATATTAAGACTTTCATGTGTACACATTTTCTTTTGTTGTTCTGCCCTCTAGTGACAGAAACCAGGAGTGACATTCTGGGTTGTTTATTATTTATAATTACATTATTATCATTCTCCTTTTTAAAGGGCAAAATGTAGGGATATGTTTATCCTGTGGCCTCTTACTGCTTGGCACACAGACTACTTGCACAACTGTCCGTGTGTGTTTTCTTTTGCAGTTACAAAAGTTCATCAAGGCCTTTGTTAAAGTATATTTTACTTTTGGAAGCTTGCCTTGGTAGGGAACAGGTGAAACTAAATACAGTCTTGGCTTCTGCGCTTTTTTATAAAACTTAAAAAAAGGGAAACAAACTCCATCATCTTCTGAATTTGGTTCATTGTTTTCTTAGAGCCCTGAAAAATATTTGTCATTCTACAAACTAAGTTTCAGAAAGTGTTTCTAAAGTTACTATAGTGATGATACTGTACATTTCTTCAGATGTCATTTTAAAAATACATTGTATTTTAATAATTCATCTTCCTTGTTTTGATCTGAAAGAGTCACTTCCGGACTTTTAGTTTAAAGCTCCTGCAACTGATCTTCACCGGAAGCTGTAGTCCTGACCGCGGCTAACTTCCCCCTCTGACCAAGATGGCGTCTCTCAGAAAGCAGTGTTAGCAGAGGGTCTTTGTTGTGTTAGAAAGAGGTAAAATGTGTAAAGTCCAGATGCTGAGAGCGTTGGTGGAGCAGCGACTAACTGCGGCTGCTGAAGAGATATTTGGGCTGTTTGAAAGAACGATAGCAGAGTACGAGGAGGAACTTTGTCGTTCAAAAGAGGAGAACGAGCGACAACGGGAACTACTGGACGCTGTTTTCAACCCTCAGCTCCGGGTCCACAGAGCAGGTTAGTCCATTAAACCTTCAGTTGATCTTTCTTTCCTTCCTGTGGTCTCTTCTTTCGTAGAAATGTGTGTCCCCACAGCTGCAGTCCTGCATAACCTTTGCGACAACTAGTTTAATCAACCCAGGGTTTCCCAATCCAGCAGATTGTTAGTGTTAGGTGAAGCCGGGTAACTGAAATAAATGCAGGGCATGTTGATTTGGATTATTAGTATAGGCCTCAGTTGGACTGTGACATTAACATCTGTCATCTGTTTCAGCTTTTCCTCCAGACGACAAAAGCCAGATTGTTAAAAAAGAGCAGCAGGAGTGTAGCTCCAGTGTGGACCAGCAGGAGCCAAAGACCCCCCCTCACATTAAAGAGGAGCTGTGAAGCAGTCAATAGGGAGAGCAGCTTCAAGGGCTGAAAGAGGCTGATATCACCAAGTTCCAATTCACTCCTGTCCCTGTGAAGATGATGAAGAGGAAGGTAGGAACAAAATTAACAGGACTCGAAGGGGAAATAAAGGGGGTGAAAAATCTCCTCTGCAAGACACAGAAGGTCCAGTCCAGTCCAGTTGACCGTGACCAACTTTCCAGAGACGGCAATATTTTTGCCATCCTTGCGAGCCAAGTAGATTATTTTGCAACAAGATCCTCGGGGGGCATACTTTGGGCGTCGTAGAATGTCACGTTGACACTGACACTCGCACAACCGGTAAAGTTGACTTATTAAGTATTTCCTCATCCTTACTCCAGCAGATGTAGCCATGTAAAGTTGTATAAAACATGTCTATATCTCAATTTACGTTTCATGTAATTTACCAATGAACTTCAAAAGGGGCCTGGCTTTTGACATAAATGAACACAAATCAGCAATTGTAAAGCTTCATCACAAAACTCTCAGGGTCTGTTCAGATAAGTGCTCCAGATATACCCAGACAGTTTTATATACATACGCCACTAGGGGGTGCTACAAGTGCAAGCTAGGTGAGTGGAATTACACATAATTTACTATAATTCACATATTCATTGTCCAATCATCACAAA
>NW_022605595.1:384566-385953 GCF_008692095.1 Etheostoma spectabile | reverse complement strand
GGATATGTCCTCATAAGTACCTGAACCCCGCCCTGAAAGTCTCAAATTGAACATCAGGGGATGATATAAATGCACAATAACTGAACGTGGAATGACACAAATCAAGGTTTGAGCTTGGAATCGCAGCTTACGCTTTATTAGCGATTGTTTTTGTGTTGGTCATCTTCTTTTCTCAAATTGCTGTGAGCTGGCCTGAGCTACATATCACACTGAATTGAAAATGTTTTTGACAAGTCAGTTTTAAACAAAGTGCACTCTTTGTCCCATCGTTAAAACCTTGCAGGATATGTTTTATGACGTTGGACCTCATGTGTAAAATTACTTTGAGGTCACTGTTGAGAGAAAAAAGTTTTGATCCCGCGAATCGCTGCTTGCTGCTATATTACTGTATGTGAAGTCTCTTTTATATAGACCTTAGTGGTCCCTAATACCGTATCTGAAGTCTCTTTATATAGACCTTAGTGGTCCCTAATACTGTATGTGAAGTCTCTTTAATATAGACCTTAGTGGTCCGTAATACTGTATCTGAAGTCTCTTTATATAGACCTTAGTGGTCCCTAATACTGTATCTGAAGTCTCTTTATATAGAACTTAGTGGTCCACTAATACTGTATCTGAAGTCTCTTTATATATACCTTAGTGGTCCCCTAATACTGGATCTGAAGTCTCTTTATATATATTGCTAGTTTTTGCCACAGATTTCCCACCATTGTCAGAAAGAACAGGGGGGACACTTTGTTTCTCTCACTGTGACTCTAGAGTCACTACTTACACTGAAGATAATCACCATTACTCGCTCTACCACACACACACCGGCCCTGCTATTCTCTTGAAGTGATTGACCAAAGCACATTTGTAAACTTCAGGCAATTTACGTAGGCTGGAGCCCTGCGTTTCAATTATTTTTTTGCCCCACACTTCTGCAAAAATACATTTGCCAGTGATCATCTTAACTGCATATTACTCTAATATTGGATCTGAAGGATCTGGGTCTGATACTGGATTATCTAGTGATAAAATAAATCAATGTCATAGCCATTTTAAGTTTTATGTCAAGTACTTAAGTAAAAATACTGATTCTCCAATGTTCAGTTAAAAAATCTTTAGAATAATATGCAAATTAAATGTTAGATTATTTAATAACAAAAACAATCAATTGAGACAGCCCTAAATGGTTCCATTTTGTATCTGGTTTTAGCACGCTGACCTTACCAAGCCATGCTATGCTACTTTGTATCAGTTTGTTAGACTAAATTTGTACATTTTCATATCTATGACAATACAAACTACCTCTCATTAGTATTGGTTTGAGTGGTGGTCAGTAATGTTTCTGTTTCCTGTAGATGTTCAGCAGCTGTTGGTGGTTAAAGAAGAGGTTCCCCCTGAG
>NW_022605595.1:384442-384556 GCF_008692095.1 Etheostoma spectabile | reverse complement strand
GAGTGTAGCTCCAGTGTGGACCAGCAGGAGCCAGAGCCCCCCCCCCCACACATTAAAGAGGAACTGTGGAGCAGTCAGGAGGGAGAACAGCTTCAAGGGTTGGAGGAGGCTGAT
>NW_022605595.1:384154-384432 GCF_008692095.1 Etheostoma spectabile | reverse complement strand
AAGTTCCCATTCACTCCTGTCCCTGTGAAGATGAAGAGGAAAAAGTGATTTTAAGATTGTCACTTATATGTGTAGTTCGAAGTGTTTGAAGTGATAATGAATGTAACCCACTTTAGAGATTCAATAAGGTTGCTGTTTATTTTTAACACGATAATTAACACGATATCCTGTCCATAAATATTACAAACAGGATTGGTGGAAAAGCGCAGCCCTGGCGGAGGCCAACCCTCACCTGGAACGAGTCCAACTTACTACCGAGAACCCGGACACAGCTCTCG
>NW_022605595.1:383726-384144 GCF_008692095.1 Etheostoma spectabile | reverse complement strand
ATAGAGATTGGATGGCCCTGAGAAGAGACCCCCTCACCCCATACTCCCGCAGCACCTCTCACAGTGTATCCCGGGGGACCCGGTCATACGCCTTCTCCAGATCGACAAAACACATGTAGACTGGTTGGGCATACTCCCAGGCTCCCTCAGGATCTTTGCAAGAGTGAAGATCTGATCCGTTGTTCCACGACCAGGACGGAATCTCGGCCATGATTTCCTCTATCAATCCTAGTTCGACTATTGCGGGTCTGATAAAACGTCCTCCTGTTCCAGCACCTTGGAGTAGACTTTACCAGGGAGGCTGAGAAGTGTGAAACACCTGTAATTGGCACACACCCTCTGGTCCCCCTTTTTTGAATCGGGGAACCACCACCCCGGTCTGCCACTCCTTAGGCACTGTCCCAGACTTCCACGCAAT
>NW_022605595.1:383507-383703 GCF_008692095.1 Etheostoma spectabile | reverse complement strand
ACAGCCCCTCCACACCCAGAGCTTTCAGCATTTCTGGACGGATCTCATCAATCCCTGGATTTCAACCTATTCAGTATATGTCTTTTTTTCAGCAATGGGACTTTGCAGGGGGGGAGGGGCTACTAGCTGATAGCATTGCTTCACATAGTCTTCTTCAGATCGTAACACTCACAGGTAACTTTAAGTCTTCTTTGAT
>NW_022605595.1:383390-383497 GCF_008692095.1 Etheostoma spectabile | reverse complement strand
TTCCTGGAGCTGATCATTGGTTGATCCTTTGCCATTTTGCCTATTCTTCCATCCATTCCAATTGTAGTTGAGTGTTTTTTCCCACGTTGTTCAGGCTTTGGATGCCA
>NW_022605595.1:382468-383380 GCF_008692095.1 Etheostoma spectabile | reverse complement strand
TTTGAAATCATTTTGGTTGAGCAGCCTCTCATTTTCTGCACTTCTTTATGTTTTCCCCTCTCCAATCAACTTTTTAATCAAAGTCTGCTGTTGCTCAGAGCAATGTCTGGAACCAACTATTTTGCTGAGTATCTCAGTGTGAAATGCACTATAACCAGCATGCACATCCTTTGCTTCCTTCCTTAAATATGTATGTGTATATATATAAAAATAAAATATGAGCCATAACTGAAACCTATTTCTTCACAGAATCAATCACCTCACTAATTGAACACAACACTATTATTTTGAAGACGCTCCTTTCAATTACAGATTAAATTCCACACAATGAGCAGCATGTATGTCATGACTTGGTCCGTTGGTTTTCTATGACTCTGCAACACTTACTGGTAAATTATTTTCCATGTAAAAATATCACTTCTACCAAAACAATGTTTTATGTCTATATAATGTTTGTACTGTATGATTTAATGACGTTGGACTGCTATTATTTTGAACACAAGATATATTGTTAGATTATACATCAAAGTTAGACTAAGTTTTTGAAGCATTTTTGTTTCTTTTTTGATTTTATATGATAATAATCGATCTAATAGAAAAATTAACCTCACCTTTAGACAAACAACAAAACCCTTGACATCTTACATTTAATAACACTTTAAAATAAAAATTGAAACTACCATCATCTTTAATTTGGTTCTTTGTTTTCTCAGAGCTCAGAAAATGCATTTAAATATTTGTCTTTCTTCAAACGGATATTTGAATCATCTTCATGTGTTTGTTCCCCTTCAAATTAGCCTAAAACACTTCCGGACATCAATTTTGAAGCTAAGCAACTGGAACACTTTGGGACTTTTATTTTGAAGCTCAGCAACTGATCTCCACCGGAAGCTGTAGTCCTGACTGCGGCTA
>NW_022605595.1:379653-381876 GCF_008692095.1 Etheostoma spectabile | reverse complement strand
CGTTCCCGTTTTCGTCTTCGTTCTCCCTTTTGACGACAAAGTTCCTCCTCGTCTCTGCTATCGTTCTTTCAAACGCCCATATCTCTTCAGCACGCCAGTTAGTCGCTGTCCACCAACGCTCTCAGCATCTGACTTTACACTTTACCTTTTCTAACACACAAGACCCTCTGCTAACACTGCTTTCTGAGAACGACCATCTTGGTCCCACAGTGGGAACGTGCCGTCTTGGTTCATCTTTCCACTGTTCCAACAATCACCACTCTGGTCTGGTTGAAATTAATCCTTAATTCACCCATTTACATGTGGAGATATGCTGCTCTATACCGCTATAAAGATTCGTGAAATAGGTGATGTGAAAGTGATTTATTACTAATGGAGGTCTGGTGGAGAGATAGTGGCTGGCTGATAATACACGATAATATAAAGTACAGTATGAAAAAAATAGATAGATAAGTGAGTATTTCCATGGAGATTGGTGGAAATATGTGCTCTGATAAATGCTTAAAAGTAGATAACGTGAAAGGGATTTACATGGAAGAGGCTAGGTGTGAGAGATAATATGACTGACTCTAACATGCTAAAAGTATGTGAAATAGTAGTGATTATTACAATGGATTGGTGGAAGATAGTGCTGCTATATACATCGCTAAAAGTATAAGTAGCGATTATTTACATGGAGTCTGGTGGAGATATGATGCTCTATAATGCAAGTAAAAATAGTGATTATTACATGGAGTCTGGTGGAGATATGTCGGCTCTAGACACGCTTTAAAAAGTCCCCCCCCAGCATAAGGATTTTATATTACATGGATGAGTATGGTCGAGGTTGGTTGAGTGATGTAATTGGCAGAGGCTGCTGTTGATCTGATAGCGGATAATGTGGTGGCAGCGTTTTTAGGCTTCAACATTTTTTGTCACATATAGCAAACATCTCCTCTTTAAGACGTCACCTGCCAGGAGCCTGGGTCTCTCCAAGATTCCTGCAAAAAAGGAAGTTTTTCCTTGTCAATGGGTCTTTTTAAAAATGATTGTGTGATTTAGAAACGTGGCAGTAAGAAACAACAAAACGTAAAGGATTTCTAACAAGGTCAACCTTTATGTGAAAGAGTAAGATTGTTTTTTAAACATAAACATCCACAAAATCGCATTTGATAAACCCACCAGACTCCATGTAAATAAACAGTAATTTTAGTGTTCAAAAGTTCAAAGTAAACTGAAACAAAATAAAACTACGAAAAGCTGTTTTGGGTCGTATTTCTACTATTCCAACCATCACAACCCTGGTATTGATTGAAATAAACACAAAGATTACAGATTTACATTTGAATATATGTTGGGCTCTATACATTAAATGCTAAAAGTTGTGCTTTTTTAAATGGAGTCTGATGGGTTTAGTGCTAGAGACTTCAGAACTTTTCTGGTCTGTTTCTAGAAAGGTCTTAAATCCCTGAAGGGATCCTTTCCGTAATGTTGTCAGACACCTAGAATACTAATGTCAGTCAGCGGCAAAACAAGTAATTTTGTAAAGGTAAATACAAACTGAACAACTATTAACTTACGTTGTAGCTTGTGAATACTGGACCAATGTCAAAGATTGTTGTTTTCATCAGTCACTTAGACACAAAAAATAGAGTCCAGGTTGAAAGTAAGGGCAGTTACCCAGCTAAAGTTTACATACATGATTTATTTCCACCCTGCAAACATTTAACAACCACAACACATTGTTAAGCTTCTAAACTGCTGATACTGATTCAAACTCAGTAAAACTGAATAGTGGGGGAAGATGACTTTTTACCTAAAAAGACTGATGCTAAGAGATCAATGTCTGGATTTTATTAATTGTTTATCAGATCACTCAAAAATATTATTTATTTGGAGAATTTATCATTTTATCCCAGACCTTGTATTGATTTGCTTTCCTATGTCAATGGAAAGGTATGACGAGATACCACATTTCTTAATTAATTACGTCTTTCCTAAATTAATGAACATTATTTCTCGTCACGTCCCTGTGTGATTCTTGCAGATGTTCAGCAGCTGTTGGTGGTTAAAGAAGAGGTTCCCCCTGAGCAGCAGGAGTGTTGCTCCCATGTGGACCAGCAGGAGCCAGAGGCCCCTCCACACATTAAAGAGGAACAGGAGGAACTGTGGAGCAGTCAGGAAGGAGAGCAGCTTCAAGGGCTAGAGGAGGCTGATATCAAGTTCCCATTCACTCCTGTCCCT
>NW_022605595.1:377600-379643 GCF_008692095.1 Etheostoma spectabile | reverse complement strand
AAGATGATGAAGAGGAAGCTCAGTCTTCACACAGTCAAGGAGGTAAAGAGTAAAATATTTATTACATAATTTCCATTTTACCTCTTATTTTCACCCATGTTGCTCTGTGTAGAAAACATTTCAAGAGTTAGGTAAGTAAATGTTATTTCTAGAGCAAATTAAAACAGCTACAGCTGACCAAAGGGCTGCATAAAAGAACATTACAATGTAGAAATAAATTACAAAGGAAACACAAAAAGGAGACTCCAACAACAACAAGCAGCAGTCCACAAATGCAGACTTTCAGTGTGTTTAGGACACTTAATGGTCAAGTCGTTGTCATCTTTTGTGCTTTCTCCTCACAGGTTGCTTCCCAGCGATCACTGACAGGGTAGATCTGAGTTCAAGTCAAGTCAACTTAATTGTCAATTCTGCAATATGTGCCAGGCATACAGAGCTATTGTAAATATTTTTGCTCCGACCCATGGTGCAATAAGGACACGTACAACAACTATCATAAAAGATAAGACACATGTACACATTGACAAACAGATTAGCTCTGTTGTCAGCGCAAGCTTTTTTCAGCTCCGTCTTTTAGCCAAAGTCAAGTCCTTTCTCAGTCGGCAGGATCTTGAGAAGGCAATCCATGCTTTCATCAGCTCAAGACTGGACTACTGCAACGCCCTTTACGTTGGCCTTAGTCAGTCATCAATTTTCGCGTCTCCAACTCGTGCAGACGTGCTGCCGATTTTAACAAGCACGTCCACGTGAACACATACCCCTGTGCTGTCGTCACTCCACTGGCTTCCAGTCCGTTTAGGAATGTTTTAAACTCCTGCTGTTTGTTTTTAACGCCATTTATGGCTGGCCCCCTCGTACTTGAGAGATTTAAACTGTTCGCGATTGTGGCAGAGCCTTGCGCTCCTCGGGTCAGCGTCTGTTAGAGGTCCCGAGGTCAAGACTTAAACAGTGGGGCGATCGTTCTTTTGCCGTCGCTGCTCCCAGACGTGGAACAAACTACCCCCGACATCCGCACCAATACTGACCTAGCCTTTTTAAACGAAGCTTAAGACCCACTTTTTTAAATTAGCATTAATTCCCCTAGGGCAATACGGTCTCAGGTGTCCTCATCGCCTGCTCCTTTTTATACTTTTGGAAGCTTTTAATGTCCTGCAGCGCTGCACCACCAGCACTTTTAGTATTGTGTGTTCGGTATGTGTTTGTATTGTTTATGCTTTGGTAAAGCACTTTGGGGACTTGGGATATTGTAAAGGGCTATACAAATAAACTTGATTGATTGATTGATGTACAAATAAGATAAAGTTAACATGATTAGTTCCACACTGCAGTGATTGTTATTCTCATCAGTTACTTAGACACAACAACATAGAAAAATGGGGTCCAGGTTGAAAAAAAGGGCAGTTACCCTGCCAAAGTTTACACATACAAGATAATTTCCACCCTGCAAACATTTAACAACCACCACACACCTTTAAGCCCTGACCGCTCAACTGATTTAAACTCAGTGAAACTGATTAGTGGGGAGGCTGACGTTTTACTTATATACCCATGGTAAAAAGGCTGATATTAAAAGATCAATATCTGGATTCCATTATTGGTTATCATTTCACTCAAAGATAGAATTTGGTTGGAGAATTGATCTTTTTATCCCAGCCCTAGTATTGATTTGTCTTCCTATGTCAGTGGAAATGTGTGACGAGATTCCACATTTCATAATTCATTACGTATTTCCTAAATTAATGAACAACATTTCTCTGTAATGTCCCTGTGTTTCCTGCAGATGTTCAACAGCTGTTGGTTAAAGAAGAGGTTCCCCCTGAGCAGCAGGAGTGTAGCTCCAGCGTGGACCAGCAGGAGCCAGAGCCCCCCCCACACATTAAAGAGGAACAGGAGGAACTGTGGAGCAGTCAGGAGGTAGAGCAGCTTCAAGGGCTGGAGGAGGCTGATATCACCAAGTTCCCATTCACTCCTGTCCCTGTGAAGAAGGAAGATGATGAAGCTCAGTCCTCACAGCTTCATCAGAGACAAACTCAACACATGGAA
>NW_022605595.1:377445-377590 GCF_008692095.1 Etheostoma spectabile | reverse complement strand
ATGGAGAGGACTGTGGAGGACCAGAACCAGCCAGGATCTCACATCCACTTTTACAACCAGAGACTGAAGACCAGCCTGAAGACTCTTCTGAACCTGGGACTGATGACAGTGCTGATTGGAAGGAGACCAAAGAACCTCAGTCAGC
>NW_022605595.1:374445-377435 GCF_008692095.1 Etheostoma spectabile | reverse complement strand
CTGAAACATGATTCAAGATGTAAGAAACCATTCAGCTGCTCTGAGTGTGAGAGGAGATTTAACGACAGGAGAAATCTAAATAGACATATGAGAACTCACACATTAGAAAAACCTTTTGGCTGCTCTGTTTGTAATACAACTTTTAGTCAGAGTGGAACTTTACAGAGACATATGGCAGTCCATACGGGAGAAAAACCTTTCAATTGCTTAGTGTGTAGGAAATCTTTTACACTTAGTGGCTGTTTACAGAAACACATGAGAATCCACACAGGTGAAAAACCATTTAGATGCTCTGAGTGTGGGAGAAGATTTAGTCAAAACTCAAGCCTGAAGACACACATGATAACTCATACAGGAAAGAAACCTTTCAGCTGCTCGGTCTGCAATAGATATTTTACACTGAGGGCACATTTAAATAAACACATGAGAACGCACACAGGAGAGAAACCATTCAGCTGTTCGGAGTGTAGGAAAAGATTAGATTGCAAGACGAGTTTGAAGAGACATATGAGAGTCCACACAGGAGAAAGACCTTTCAGCTGCTCAGTCTGTAAGAAAGCTTTCAAACAGAGGGAACATTTAAAAAGACACATGAAACAACACACAGGAGAGGAACCATCTACTTCATCTGTAAGTGACATTAGAAATCAGCAGGAGTGGAGTTCCAGTGTGGACGAGGAGCAGCCAGAGAATCTCTGAGGTTGGAACTCTTTCTCTCTAACCCTGTAATCTGTCAACTCAGTAAATTCAGCAGTTATCCGGTAACTATTCTATATCCACGACCTTCCACTCCCCGGGATTTCCCTCTTGCCGTCGGAATTTCTGCCGGATGTCCTACATTTCGGCCGATTGTCTGTCCCCTTTCTCTGTCTCTGTGTTGGCGCTCTAACCTGCGGCTGATTTCTGAGGACTATGGTTACCTGGTCCTCAGGTCTCTGCAGGGTAAATCCAGACAGCTGCTACTAAACAAAAAAATTCTTTTGGTTTTCCCCTCAATCTGAGGACTATGGTTACCTGGTCCTCGGTTCTGCAGGGTAAATCCAGACAGCTAGCTAGACTATCTGTCCAATCTGAGGACTATGTTACCTGGTCCTCAGGTCTCTGCAGGGTACCCAACAGCAGCTAGACTATCTGTCCAATCTGAGGACTATGGTTACCTGGTCCTCAGGTCTCTGCAGGGTAAATCCAGACAGCTAGCTAGACTATCTGTCCAATCTGAGTTTTCTGTTGACGACTAAAACTACTTTTGAACGTACACATGTTCCACCGCCCAACATTATTGTGATTGGTTAAAAAGAAATGCCAATAAACCCTCCCATCCAGGAATCAGGGTTCCCGCGCGGTCTTAAAAACTTTAAATTCAAGGCCTTAAAACCTCTTAAAAATGGCAAGATTTTCATCCAAAGTCTTAAATTTAATTTAGTCAGGTCAAAAAACGGTTTTACTCTCGTTCATTTCCAGAAACTCTGGCCGCAGAAAGAAAAAGTAGGCAGGCTACAAAGCGAAGCAATCAGCAGTGATTGTCAGTGCATGTCTGAGAATAGCGGGACCAGCTTAATTGCACGCGGCTGTTAATTCTACATAATCGTGATTGTTGAAGTAGCTACACTGCATTAGGATAATGTAATTAATAGTGGGTTTAATGTTATTTGATAACTCGTATACATTGGGCATGGTTGCCTTTACAATGTTATTAATTTCTTTGCAGAATCACACACCCGCATGCACACACAACCATATCAAAGCTACCCACGCCCATGTTTGTACTGTTGCTTGTTCATAAAGCATCAAAAGTGAGAAGTTGTCTCCGTCCGTGTCTCAACAGACACACCTGGGCGAAGTTGGAAACCAGAATCAGCTGCAGTGAAGTTTAAACACAGACCTACTCACATCTAAAGTCTTTGCTCTGTAACAAAACCACCAGAACGCTGCCCTCAGAGGATTTTGGTGTTGGTACGCATGCGGTGATAAAACTACAAATCCCATGATCCAAAACCTGCCCGCAAAATACATCTGCGTCTCCTCAGAGTTTGTTAAAGTTCGGCTTGGCCTACATATGGAAAATAGGAACGCTTACTTTTAACGAGACATGGCTAGATCTCAGGGATTTCCACCGTTGGTTACAACCGGTACCCATTTGTTTGTTTTTTTGGTAATGCGTCATGTAGGGCTTGAATTTCTATCTTTACGGTCTTAAAATGTATAAAAAGGTCTTAAATTTGACTTACTTAAACCTGCAAGAACCCTGAGGAATGCTGTGGACTAGCCCGACCTTTCTCCACAGCACTGTGGAGGAAGGTCTGGTGGAGGAAGGTCTGGCATAGCGAGATTATCCAGTATGACAACACAAATTTAAGGCACTGTTTTTCCTCTTGGGGGTGGAGATGTGTTAACATTTAAAATGGACCCAAATAGCATTGTGTTCTTTGTTATTTGGGTAGGAAGGTTGGACTGCGTCAACGCAGCGATGGCCTGGATTTCTTTGTTCTGTTCTTTGAAGTCGATTTCTTCCTGGCTAAAGTACGTGGGATCAGATCAATGCAAAGATTTGCATACTTGCTGAACCGAACCATTTTGGCCCTTTTCTGATACTGTATTATATCTCAAGAACAACTCTGAACGCACGACAACTTGGTTCATACATACTCAAGTTGACATATTGTCACTGCACTGGTTTGTTCTAGACAAATGAAACAACTCAACAGGAAGGAGATGTTTCAGCATCTTACTGCGAGATATACTGTGTATATGAATATCTATATATGTATAATTACTTTATAAAATACTTTCCTGGCTAGCATTAGCTTAATTCAGTCACTTAACTTTACGTTAGCTCTTGTTACTGTATATTGTATAAATTCAACACGTTAATACAAGTAAAATATTTTATCTGTGAAATGTTCCATGTTGAATAGTTTGGCAATTCTTTCACATTAAAATCCAAAAACAGCACTAAGTCTTTTTAGATAGATAGATAGATAGATAGATAG
>NW_022605595.1:373671-374435 GCF_008692095.1 Etheostoma spectabile | reverse complement strand
AGATAGATAGATAGATAGATACTTTGTTCATCCTGAATAAAATGTTATAGTGATTTCTGAGTCTTTATGGTCAGAATAAGACGAGTCCGTCCCAAGTTGCCAGCGGTCTATTGGTCGCCCTGTCAGGGACCTCTGCATAACATCAGCATGTTTAAGTCTTTATATTCCTTTTCTTTCATATTTAATAGATACACAGGTGATTCAGGTATACAGGGAATATATGATGTAACATAGAACATGGCGTTCTGAAACAAGAAAAACAATGTTTTCACACCGTTTGCTTCCAGAAAAAGTTGTGCGTTCTCCTTCAATTCATTCTTTTTTAAAAAGGTTGGATGCATTTTGCCGGTCAAAAGATGTAATGTGTAATTATAAAGCTTTTAATTTATGTAACCTATTTATGAATTGTGACATTTTAAACATGAAATTAATGTTTTATTAAAACATATTAAAATGTGTATGTAATGTGTGTATTTGTGTGTGTGTGTATATATAATGTGTATGTATGTTCAGTGTGTGTGTATATGCTTGCTTGAGTCTGCAATAGAGGATTTTGTATCCTGTACCAAAATGTTTTTAATAAATTTAAGACTAGAAAAATTGATAACACTTTCCATTTGTGTTATTAGTGTATTTAGTTAAATAAAGTACTTTTTGACTAATGTATCTGTGTGTGACCTCTCTTTTGTTGCCGGTGGTAACGTTATTGATTCACTGGGGTTCATTAATTCAATTGAATTTTATATATATATATATATATATAT
>NW_022605595.1:373390-373661 GCF_008692095.1 Etheostoma spectabile | reverse complement strand
ATATATATATATATATATATATAGCGCCAATTCACAACGACAGGTATCTCCCAGGTCTTTCCATAAAGAGCAGGTCTAGACCGGCTATTTTTTTTAACCCTTTTGTCGTCTTCCCGTCAAAATTGAAAATTAACACTTTTGTTGACGCTTTTTATCGATGTTTTTAGGTTTTTGTCGCCTTTTTGACGTTTTCAACAATGCGTAACACTAACTTCTTAACTTTAGTTTTACAGTTATTTTTGGGAATTTATGGTCAATAAACCTCATTTAT
>NW_022605595.1:372743-373380 GCF_008692095.1 Etheostoma spectabile | reverse complement strand
ACCTAATGTTGGAGTTAGAAAAGCAGAAATTAGGAATTATTGAGACTAAAATTAAAATGAGGACAAAATGAAGACAACATGAAGACAACATGAGGACAAAATGAAGACAACATGAGGACAACATGAAGACAACATGAAGACAACATGAGGACAACATGAGGACAACATGAAGACAACATGAGGACAACATGAAGACAACATGAAGACAACATGAAGACAACATGAGGACAACATGAGGACAACATGAGGACAACATGAGGGTTAGAAGATCATTTTTAGGCCTTTACTTCCACAGGACAGTTGAAGGCACCAGAGGGCAGCAGGTCGGAGTCGAACCCTAGGCCGCTGCGTGCGCCAGCTCTACCGACTGAGCTAACCCGGCGCCTCTTACCTGACTTTTTCTATGTGAAGTTAGGGGCCAGTTGTTCAAAATATTTAATCTGGATCAAAATTATTCGGATTTGGAAATCCCATTTTGTGCTACTCAGGATCAGGTAATCTGTCTTACTTTTATGCCGGTTTTTCAAAGCAACATTGGACGCGAATAACCATGACCAGATACACAGTTTTCAAGATTACCAAATCCAGATTACCACTACTCTAGATAGGACAACATATCACAATGTGGGCTACCAGC
>NW_022605595.1:372462-372733 GCF_008692095.1 Etheostoma spectabile | reverse complement strand
ACAGGTAGAAGAGCCAAGATGGGGTCACTCTAAGAGACAAAACACAAAAATAACTCCCACTTCCGTTCATAATTTCTTTTTTAACCCCTCATCTGAGCCACTACAAATAAAAAACTAACATACATTAACGAATACATTGTGGACATTTTTGAAAACGTCTTAGAAAAAAAAAAAATTAAAGTTAAAAGTGAAGTAGTAGTAGTTCAGGGTTCTTCTTCATCTAAGGAGGAAAGACCCGAAATTTGTATTAGATTGTTTCCTTGAAATTAAT